>NC_047132.1:7791448-8091448 GCF_009829125.3 Periophthalmus magnuspinnatus
GCACTACGTAACGTTTCTGAAGGTTGTGTGATCTGACCCATGCTCGTCTCCATGGACATATTATTGACTTGCGTTGCTTGTATATAATCTGCCCGTCTTCTCTTTAATCAATTACAGGTGTTTTTTAAACTGAAATCAGTCATGCTTTTTTACTATGAGCGGCGTCGCCTCTCCACAGATCTGACCTGTAGCCAAATCCGGTGGTGTTTTCTGCATATCTCCATGAAAATAGAAAAGCAGATGCAGAACCGTCACCAGAAAACTTAAGCGGCTCCCCTTAAACCTCAGCATAGCTTTTTTTTTTTTCCGTAACTTGTTAATGCCGTAGCAAACCAGTGTGGTTGATGTGTGGGCGCAGCGTATTCGCATCACGCTGACAATATCCCCACGTCCTGACAACTGTTCTTCTTCATCTTAATACCTCATCAAGCTTTGACAGCCACTGTGAATAGGGCCTTGTATTTTGACAGCGCTGACGGATGCATTGTTTATATGGTGAAGCATTCAAAGACACCTATTTTAACAGTGAAACACCAACTCACAATCGCCTTTTGAAATGTGCGTCTGAAATGACCAAACATATAAATACACTATGTAAGTACGGTCAAACTGTCAGCTTTCAAATGGCAAGGAAATCGATTTGTGTGCAATAAGGGCTGTTTTGATGGAAAAATGGAAGAAATGGAAGTCTCATTGGGGCTATATATCACTTATCTATATCTGGCCCTTTTCCCCATTGAATTAAGGGACATATTTGAAAGTCACGCGCTTGGGGCCGTAGGTGGAGGTGAGTGGAGGCTGTGAAACATGCAGTTTGTATAAGCGCTTTCACAGTCCCAGAGGAAATCCACGCTGGATTCACCTTGCTTAGGAGAGAGGAGAGGTGCATGATGGGTAGACAGGGGAGTAGAGGGGACACTAAAGGTGGGTGGTAATAACTGACTGTTACGTTTATTTAAAGGTGCACTATGTAACTTTGTAGCTTAAGTCGAGTGTTATAGCTTTGCCTGGAATGTTTCACAGTGTTAAATTAATAATTAATTTAATCTAGGGGTTAAATTAATCAGTTTTACATTTATTCAGTCATGACAGAGGGCGACAGTGGCTTAGTTGATAGAACATTTGTCCACTGATCTGAAAGTTGGCGGTTCAAATCCCGTTATCGACATAAACATCATTAGCTAATGATGATGTTGATGTCAGATCCACTGACCCACAGGTTGGCAGTGGGATTCGAGCTCCCACAGATGCATGAGTGGTTTCTCAATGTAAAGCTCTTTGAGTACCTTGAAGGCAGAAAAGTGTGATATAAAAATGTGACCATGTACCAATTATATTTTTTCCTTGCTGCAAAATACCTCGACAGCATGCATTCTTAGGTCGTTTTCAAACATTAGTGGCTCTGTGGAGCAACCCCAGTGTACACGATTTAGTTCTGTTTACTTTACTTCACATACCCCACGTATCTTTCACCCCAAACACCATGAGCCACGTGAGACTCCATCAGCTGATCATCAAACTTATTTCTATGACAATAAGCTTCAAGAGACAGAGCCCTGTGAATACACATGCATGCGTCCCCTGTACATGGTGGCCTTTTCTTTCACCTTTCTTTCAAATACAGTGTGAGGACTGTACACAGAGGAGGCGTGGTGGTGGTGGAGGAGAAATGCTTTTAGAAGGACACACAGAGAGACTGAGGCTCACCTGTGCAGACAGAGGCAGGAGGAGACTAGTCTTCTTCTGGAGACTAATATTAAGTTGACGTGTCAAACAGCAGCTCTGCAGCTCCCATTCATAGAGATGATCCCAGAGCTTTTTTGCAGTAGTAATTCCAAGCACTTTTAGTGCTACCCCGGACTGGAGGGGTCGGCCAAAGTTTGGCTGAGTTCACACTCGCTCTGCTCCAGAGAGCGAGTGGAGCCGCTCTAAGCCCTCTGCTCTCGGCTGTTTACTGCGGTCCAGAGTGCTACTGCTGGGTTCACACCAGCCCAAGTGAACTGATCTCAGAGCTCCTTTACGCCTCTCCACAGATCTGGCATGTAATTTGGCCCGGTGGCATGGCCTGTATGTTTCCGTAAAGACAGATAAGTTTAATTCCATACTGTCGATCCTTACAGGCAAAGTAATAACATCTCTATGGAGACAAGCAGGTGGTGCACCCTACACTAGAAAAGTTAGCACACTTTTTAAATAATTCTCATCTGAGCACAAATTGTGACCACTTGTCTGGTTTTGTGTGTGTTGGTGATGATTTAGTTACAAACAGAGCAGGTGACACGAGAGAGAGCTTTGTGCACAGAAAACATGTTTGGGATCATAATAATAGCTTGTGTATTATTATTATTATTATTATTATTATTATTATTATTATTATTATTATTATTGTTATTATTATTATTATTATTATTATTATTATTATTATTATCATTATTGTTATTATTATTATTATTATTTTATTATTGCTGTAATGCAGCATTTTGTTTAGACTATGCATCATTTCAAAAGGTAAACAAACTGTCATATAAATAAATCTAAAAAGAGCCAGTCTTTTGAACAGCTCTATTATATGAACAGATCCAAATGTTTCGGATCCCATAAAAGAGCCGAAAATCCCATCACTATAAACCACACATTGTGAGTGTTTTCTGGGTATCTCACACTTGTTCTTTTTTAATACCATTTTAAAGTCACAGTTACTTTACTTGAATAATTTAGCTAGTCGTCCCTTTCCCTCTCGCTGGCCCTCACTCCCCCCTCGTCCTGCACATCTCCAGTGTCTGTGTGGAATGATAATGCAGCTGTAATGATTCTGAGGGATGTCTTCATAAATGCCTGCTCTCCGGGGAGGCTCTGGGCCCTTGTGTAGCAGAGTGCTGTTTTTAAACCATGAATAAATGCATGTGTAGCCCTGCGTGCGTCTTCTGCAACCCCGCTTTCTCATCTGGTATGCAGCCTCTTCCACAGCCGTCCCCAGACACACAAGTTTGTAAACATGAATAATAATTAGGCCCGAGGCAGGTGGACAGCCAGGTAGGTGATCTGCATTTGGACTCCACGGGCGATCGTCTTTGTGCTGCCCGTGTTTGGGTGGGCGGCATTAGCATTTTGTTTGCAGAGATGGCGGCTAACGTTTGATCTCTTATCTGGGCAAACACTATAGATCTGATGTCTAATTGCGTTTAAGGGAGATTAGGCTGATTTAATGGAAAGGGCGAGGAGAGGGGAGACAGGAGGCGCTTGGGCGTTTTGGTTTTAACCCCAGTAACGTGATCTAATGTGGAGTGAATTAGATATTGTGTGGATTTATTAGCACTTTACGCTGCCCTAAGGCCCCTCTTTTATTTATTCATACTTTTATTCATTTAGTCTATCTATCTTTTCTTTCAGTGTCCACTTTGGGTTTTATGTAGCACGTACAGACTGGCAGGTTCAGTGTCTGCAGTAACGTCATTGTGGGGAAAGATCAAGTCCAAATATTTTTAGGACACTCAAAGCTCACTCTGTTGTAGCCACAGCTGCCCTGGGGCTGACTGGCAATCTGCACCAACTGCCTCTCTGACCAATCACAAACTCACACGCCACATTTACACAAGCACACATGGCACCTGATTTCTTTTTTGTGTTTTTGCGTGAAATTTGTCTTACTCCAATACAGATATATTGTTTAACAGTAGTGTAACATAAAGTAAAAGTAAAAATAGTCAAGTACTGTGCTGAAGTATACATCTTAGGCATCTGTACTTTATTTAAGTTGATTTTAAACTACTTTTTACTTTTATTTCATTACATTTGAGAGCAGTATCTGTACTTTCTACTACTACTCCATTTTTGAACACAACTGACAAGCAAAAGTATTTTTTGCTATTGTTTGAGACCTGCTGAAAAGCCCAGGGGTTTTATTTTTAACATGTCCGTAGCTTGAGTAAACAAAAATATAAAAACAACAAAAAAAAGATTCAGTCATTTCTGTTGAACTAAATTCTGCAAAAATCTTTATCAAAATCACCACATTTGAAGCTTTATACGACCTCAAAATGTGCACGAAATACTTTTACTCTTTTCTCTTTAAGTCCATTTTTAAACAGATACTTCATGTACTTATTTTAGTTGTTTTTTGTTTTTTTTTGCTCCTGTATCTGTACTTTTGTGTAAGTAACAAAAGTGAGCACTGTACTTCTTCCACCACTGTTGTATAAGCAGCTTTAAAGGTGTACTGTCTGCATATGATTATAAAGCGGTTTATCGTCCAAGTATCAATAATGGTAGTTGCTGTTAGCTTAAATGAGACGGTAAAACTCCACTCTGGTTAAAAAAAGCGCTTAAAAACTCATCACTGTGAATATTTACAATGACTCAGACGCATTAGGTAAGTGGGGAATAACTTTGGACCACTGCAAATATCTGGCTTTCATCTTGATGATTTGATCCCAGCTTCTACAAAGTAACACTGTTGTTGTGTCCTCGGACAAGACACTTAACACTGGTGTATTCGCCGCTATAACCGCTGAGCTTCGTTTGACTGGAGCCGAACGCTATGGGTGACGTCACACTCACTTAGTCCACTTCTTTACACAGTCTATACCTGGCACTGACACAAGGCCTAAATGAAACTGAAGGCCTCTGATGTCACAGGTTGGCACAGAACACTGATGAGTAAAACACCGCAGTAATCAAAGACACCAGGAAGAGTCACTATCAGTGGTGACAGACAGATAATGTTGAGCCAAACAAACAACCAGCAAACCACAAACTTTCATTATGCCGTGTTTGGAAAGAGTTTGACCTTCCTGTGACATCAAACTACAAGATAACTCATTTCTTTTACTATTCTGCACCCACAGCTCCCCCCTGGCACCAACAACAGCCAATGTGGATTTGACAAGTTCCCCTTATTGGGCCGGCCCACTTTCATAGATAGTCCTATAAGACTTTAATCCAGGGGCAGTGACAGACCCCAGTCGATAGGGTAAAGACAAGACGATGCCTGGAGAGTGCCTTTGTCCACAGGCCGGGTGCAAAACATGCTCTGAATGTTAAACGGGGGATCATGGGTCCTCTTCAGGGACCGGTGATGTGAGTGAAGCTGGATGTAGATTGGCGGATGTTTTGGTTAATCTCGTCTTGCGTCAAAAGTGGCTATTTGGCTGGAGCAAGATTATGAGTTTCATGTGTAATTTTAAACAAAGGCAATAGTCACTAACAAGCCATAAAGCAGTTCGATCCCAGCTTTGACAGGTGCATATTGTTGTTTTTTGTTGTCTTGCCCAAGGACACAACGACAGCATTCATCTCTAGGAGCTGGAATATTGAGAGCGGGATTCAAATCAGATATCAGTGGACAAACTCAACTGAGCTACTGTCGCTCCAAAGGAAAATATCTCACCTTCTGACCAATGCACTGACAGTGAGGAAGAGGAATAGATGGAAAGGATGAGGAAGCGGGTGATTCTACTGCTGTGGCACATATGAAGAGCTTGAGTTGAGAGGTTGTGATTAGCTGACAGCAATTGATTGACAGGTGACTGGAGGTATGAGAACAACTTGAAAGTTTGAATGACAAAGATTCCGGTAATGTTGAGTATTAGCACTTGAGTCTATTATTAATATGCCTTGACTTTAGTATAATAATAATAATAATAATAATAATAATAATAATAATAATAATAATAATAATAATAATAATAATAATAATAATAATAATAATAATAGCACAATTTTAGGACAGCTGAAGCATGCATTATATTTAAAAATTGCATAGATGGTTATTATATTTTATTATATTACGCTATTTTCTAACTTACAATGTTTCCTCATCACAGACACACCTGGGGTTGAGTTTTGTTTCATTCACACATGTTTAACAGAGAAACCCTTCTTCTCTCAAATGGAAAACACTCTGTTCCATCTTGTGATGTCATCATGTGGTAATACAGAAAGTGCTCTACTGTGTTTTTAAACTCCACACACCTTCAGCCAACAGACATAGTCCCTC
The DNA here is from genome assembly GCF_009829125.3 of Periophthalmus magnuspinnatus. Taxonomy (NCBI): domain Eukaryota; kingdom Metazoa; phylum Chordata; class Actinopteri; order Gobiiformes; family Gobiidae; genus Periophthalmus; species Periophthalmus magnuspinnatus. The sequence continues at coordinate 7,797,444 of NC_047132.1, forward strand.
CAGCATGTCCTAGGTCTTCCCTGGAGCCTCCTCCCAGTGGGATATGCCCGGAACACCTCCCTAGGGAGGGACAGATGGAACAGATGCCCCAGCCACCTCAGCTGGCTCCTCTCGATGTGTAGGCGCAGCAGCTCTACTCCGAGCTCCTCCCGTGTGACTGAGCTCCTTACCCTATTTCTACTCAATAAAAGCTAAAATGTAGCTGTTAACTTGAAAACTACCACTTCATGACATCACAGGGTGGAACAGAGCATTTTGAGGTTTGGAAATGTAGACAGACTAATAATGAAGGATTACTTAAACATGTGTGAATGAAATAAAACACAACTCCAGGTCTGTTTTTGAGGAGGTAACAACATTATAACATGACTTAAAACTCACAAGAGTCAATTATGTGTAATATATTGCCATTAATATTCAAATGTGATGAATTTAAAACAGAAGATACAAAGTTCCTCTCTCTTTGTGGCTGTTTCATGAAAACTCCTGTATCGACTGAAAGTGTCACATGTGCTTGGACCTGGGGCCTCGTGCTGCTCATTGTTTAAACATAAAGCACAGCCCCATCGACTCCCTCTTATCTTTATCAGGATGTCAATAGTCATTATTGCTTATCTTGTCTTGATTATCCTCCAGCTGTAAAATCAATGGGGCATAAGCCAATCCCATTCTGCAGGTCAGGAGTTCACACTGTGCCATGATTCATTACATGGTCAACTTCATGGAAACAAAGAAAAAAACTGACTCTTGTAAGATTTAAGACATGTTATAATGATGTTACCTCATCAAAAATATACCTGGAGTTGTGTTTTGTTTCATTTACACATGTTTGAGTAACACTTTATTATTAGTCTGTCTATATCTCCAAAGCTCAAAATGGTCTGTTCCACTTTATGATGTCATGAAGTGGTAGTTTTCAAGTTAACAGCTCCTTTTACCTTTTGTTCAGTAGAGATTGGCAATTCCAGGGCTGAAATCATAAAAATTATTCTAGTGAAGGTCTGTGGATGTCATAATGTCTGGAGGGAACAAAGATTCAGACCAAGATCAGGGTAAAAAGTTGAACAAAGTTTATTTACACACACGGAAATGTAAATGTAGATTGACGAAACAGATAGTTGAGAGCTGTGTCGTATGCTGAAGTCTTTGAGCGGATCGTAGGTAGCGGGGTCAGAGGCTGGGGTGTTCGTACCAGTCTTGGAGAGCTGGGTTGGAGGCGGAGGTGCAGAATAGTTCCAAGGAGCGGGATCACAGAGGATACACAAACGATGTGGTGACGAGTATTAGATCCTCGGTCCCTTTGTGCTTCACAGGTGCATATGGATGATGTCACACTCACTTAGTCCACTTCTTTACACAGTCTATGGATGCCACAGGTCAAAAATTACTCTAATACAAAGGACACATTTCCGTAGAAGAACCTGGTCAATGCCAATGCCAGTGCTAACGTCACAGGTTTAAGCTAACATGGCCTCTTGGGTTTTATATAGTCTTATGTGGAAGAAGTAACTGCCGCTTCCTCCAGTCTCTTGAGGTTATTGCGCAGTAAGCCTCCAAACCGCTTCATCTTCTGTGTCTGATTACATGATCAAATACAAGAGTGACAAAAGCCCTCCAGCAACACAACACTGACGCACTAATAATCCTCTTATTTCCCACAGAAAATCCAGTTTGATCAGGCCATTGTGGTGGACAGGTGCTCCTCCTTGACTCCATCTGATAGAAACTACACCAACATCTGAAACAGCATCTGAAACAACTGCAGCTTAGAGGAGAGAGAGCTAAGAAACAAAGCCATAAGCTACATAGTTTTGTAACCCTAACCTTAACTCTAATAAGACGGAAAATGTCTTTATAGAGATGGAAAAAACAAACCAAACCGCGACAACTGCATATCACTCTCAGATGGTCGATGTCCACAGATTTTTTCATTTCAGCAAAAAGCCTTTTATCTGACCTTTTTTTCATTCTTTGGCCCAACCTTACTCAAGTAAAATGCAAAGTGTTGAATTTTTTACATACAATTTTGTGTTCATTTCCCAGGATCAATGGATGCGTTACAACACTTTCTTGTCTTTACCATTGCTCGTCTTTTTGCTGCAACCTAAAAATACATGATTGTTGCTTATAGTAACACTGTACATCTGATTTACCGTCAGTGACCTTTTGATGCAGTTACAGTATTTCCATGAATAGACTGAATTTATATATGTTTGTTCAACTGTAAAGGAAGCTTAAACAAAGCATTAACTTGTGTTCTAATGGAAGGCAGGAAAGTGATTTCATATGTTTTCTTCTTCCCTTCTTTTTGAGCTTAAATAAAAAGATTTGAAATGTACATTATGTATACAGACGACATATGCGTACATCTTGTGTTCATTAATCTACTTGAAATAAAGAAATACATGAACAATTAAGGAATCATGTTTATTCATAGCAGAAATAGCTGCAATATTTGTTGTTACTTTGTGATATACAACAGCTAGAGTAAGTTATGTTGATTATATTCTATCCTTAAGTTTGTTTTTCCAGTGCTGCAGGGTGAACCGACGCCATATGCTCCTTTGCACCTTTGTACCTTGGATCTTAAGTCAGAAATCTCCAAAACATGTCAAGGTAATACACCATCTCTTACCTATTATCTGACACAGAAGTTTTTTTGTTTTCTTTCACAAAGGAGACAAAATTAATCTCTTATAGCTTCAAAACACACTTCAAAATAATGTTTGGTATACTTTCACAAGGTCAATGGGATCTTAACGGTGAAGGAGACACTTGTCTTGAATTAATTGTGAGTTTGAGTGGGGTGGGAGGTTATATTTAAATCAAAATATGTTTCATTGTTAAGATGTATAAGAAACGGTTCAAGAAAAAGTTGTGAGACTTGGTTGTAGTCACAGATATTTTGAAGAATGTCCAAGCAAAAAATTTGGATGGAAAATTCAGACGTTTTGGGAATTTTGCAACCCTAATCAGGAGTACCATATTTTCCGGAGTATAAGTAACACTGGAATATAAGTCGCACTGGAGTATAAGTCGCACTGGAGTATAAGTCGCACTGGAGTATAAGTCCCATAGGAGTATAAGTTGCATTGGAGTATAAGTCTCACCAGCCAAAGAAGGCATAATAATGAAAAAAAAACCCATATATTTCACATTCCCCAGCCAAACTATGAAAAAACGTGTGGCTTATAGTCCGGAAAATACGATACGTGTTTTTAAGGAGACCCAGAGGAAACCCATTCACAGGTAGAACATGCAAACTCCTCACAGAAAGGCCTATTACCGTCTTCCAAGAAACCCAGACTCTTCATAAAACAGGACTGTATCCAGGACGTTCTTATTGCGTGAAGTGCTAACTACCTCACCACCATGCCCAGTGTCAACATGAGCTGTGTAGAGCCTTTTTAATTGTGCTGGTAAATCTTGATTGGGGTCCACAGCTCTGGTTTAAGCCCTCTGTGTCCTGGGATCATGCTACACTAATTTGATTTCACGGCGTGTTTTTGAGGATGCACAAATCGCTCCATCGTGTGGCCCTGAGCAGCTGGAGCAGGCACACACAGACACAGCGGCGGGGGCTCAAGTAGCATCGTGCCTCTCATGCTAACAGTCAGTAGTCTGGTAATTTAGCATTAACACTAAAACTTTGCAGCTATTATTGCTACTAAAAGCAACTATGCATGTAACCACACTTTTAGCACACAGAGATAAGCAACATCTCATTGAGTATTTGAATTTCAGACATGCAGCACAAATAAACACAATGAAGCTTTGGTAGTTTCATAGGCTGTATATGACATAGCTAACCCGCTAGCCGCCACGTTCCAAATAGGAAGTGAGCATGGGCACGCTTCAGGCTTCATCAACTCTGGCTCCAATTCACTTTCTGTTGAAAAACTGTTGCCCCTCTCTGCGTAACTGCTGCTGCCAGGCTCGTCATTTTGGTCTTAAAATGTTCATATTAATTCACGCTACAGGATTTTGTCTGTAAATCAAAATATGAACATTAAGAACAAACCAATGAGGCGCTTTCGTTCCCCGAGGTCGCTTCTACTAGTGTCAGCAAGAGGTACCTTCAACAGTCTCGCTCTGGATTGGCTCTTTGGTTGCTATGATACTTCACGTCGGAATTCCGAATATAGAACTTGGCTCCAAATTCACCCCTGTAACTGCTAGCCTCAAAGAACTTCATTTGACTAGAGCCAAATGCTATGGGTGACATCACACTTTCACTTTAACACAGCTTATCAAAATAAAAAAAACAACAACAAAAACAACACAAGCTTTCATGTCAAAATCTGGCTGGCACTTACCTTGTGCAGTTGAATGCCTCTCCCAATCTACTCCTAGTGTGATCGGAGTGCATGATAACATGCAGTGGGCGTCCGAGTACAGCCTTATCTAGATGTATAATTACCTCAGTCATAGCTCCCAGGTTTACATACATTTTGAAATACTGGTTTAATTTGGTCTAGGGCAGTTATCCGGTTTTCCTGGCGTGCATATAGTGAGTGTGTAGCCATCGCATGTGTATCCCTCCAGGAAGCACTCCCCAATTCTCACACCCCTTTCGCACACATTTCCAGTGTCTTACCCATGATCCTCTCCGTCTGTGCAGTCATTTGTTTCTCAATAGCACAAAAAGTGATAAATCTGCAGTTTTAAATAATAGAATTATGACTTTTGAACTTTTTGTTCTTTGATGGTGTTCTCTTAAGTAGACAGACGAATGCTATTATTATCGAACAAATGGTATCACCAGTTTTTGGTACTTGGCAGTTGTGTTAGAGCTCCATCTTGCCCACTACAGTTTTTTTCTATGATGACAAAATTGTTAAATCTGGTCTTGAGTGGCCCTTCCAAAACATGCACTCTTTTGTTCTTTGGTGCCTTCACAAACCAGTTTATCTCAAGCCAACTGAAGAACTTTCATTTTTAAATTCTGTTAGAAAATTGGAGGCAGCCTATGTATCCCAGGAGTTATTATATTTATTATAACTCCCAATGGACGTGCTGCTTGTGAATCAATATTTACATTTACATACATTTTACATTTAAGGAACAGCTTGCACATAGGAAAAGAATTACTCTTTACATTTGTTGGATCAGAAGTCATATGTCAACAGGGTCTTTGGAAATTGTCTTGGCATAAAACTTAGAGATGAGCTGCATGCAGCTTGATTCAATGTTATACAGCCATACCATCTTGAAAATTGCCATCTCGTCACATCTCAGAAGCTCAGCAGGCTCAGGCCTGGTTTGTACTGGGATGGGAGACTGCTGGGAATACCAGGTGCCACAGTGGGGCTTAAGTGGCTCTACAGTAGATACTGTTGTTGTGTCATTTGGCAAGACACTTTGCCCATCTTACCTGCTATGAATGCGGTGTGTGAGTGAATGATTGGTGGTTAGAGTTGGAGAGACCAATTGATGCAGATTGGCAGCCTTGCTTCTGCCAGTCTGCTCCAGAGCAGCTGTGGCTACAATAGTACAACTCAAGTAGTACTACTGAATAATGCACAAAATGGTGACTGGAAAATCCTATTTAAAGAAGACCTATTGTTGTTAAGTCTGCTATATAGCTATAAACTATGATATCCGTGGATCATTACATTATAAACGACTGAATAAAAGAAATCACAACAAAGTGTTAGCACCTCCAATGTATAGCTGCAGATCATGAAAGCTAGCAGCAAGGATTTTTTTCATTTCTACCAAAATGAGTACACAAAAGTAGAGAGCAGTGGGTCTGTACCGCTTAAAGATAAGTGATTAAAGATTGCTCAAACATGCAGAAATCACTCCAAATACAACTTTGGGTGAGTAACTATAATATGGGTAAAAACTCTAAAAGTTGATCTTGCATAATAGTTTTATTTTAAGACTAATGGTACCTAAAATTTAGGAAGAAACTATATATTTGAATAACAGAATTTTTATATTTTGTATAAGGGAATCCCATCTCAAGCTCAAGTTCACCAGTTTTTTAAAGCCCAATTTGATGAATCTTGAATGTGTGATTACAGTGCAAAAGAATTAGACTGTGTGACAAGGCTCAAATAAATAATTGTAGGTTTTTAAAGAATCACATCTATTGAAGAGGCTGCATGGTTTTGTATGTACCTTCCCTTAGAAAAGTATCCGAACATTAGTATTCTGTCCCCCTGCTCCCATCCTCACTGCAGGGGGTCTATAGGTTTCCCTGTCAACTGTTTGCCCTGATAACTTCTGTCACAAAATCAAAGCTAATCCATCGCTTTGAGCCAACTTCTCAAATCTCTCTTTAGACTCAAAGTGAAAATAAAAAAAGGAGTAGATCTATCAACCACAAATGTCCCCTAGTCACTTTTTGGTCAACACAAATCAAAGGCGCAAACAGAATATAAAGGCGTCTGCTCCCTTCGGTGGTCTCCTATTGGCCCGCACAGCTGCCATCACCCCGGGGTCCTAACGCCTTTCTTTTGTCATGTCTGCATTGATGCGTTTCGGCGTATGCTGGTGGACGCATCAAACGCACCCTCCCCGTTGCTGCTTTCAAAGGCCGATGATGAAGGCATGAAAATATGAAAATGGTCTTCGCAGGGGAGAGTGAAGAAGGCAATTTCCACCATAGCCCAAGTTTAATCCCCATGTCGAGCCCAATAATCCAGCTGTGTGGTGTTTTGGCGACTGATACTAGAGCTTATAGGGGGCGAGAGAGAGGAGATACAGAGGGCATTAAATTACCAAGAAGGCATGCATTTGAAAGTCTTTATTTGCTTTACACCCCTGGGGATTGTCATCACGACTACAGTAACTTCCTCCGGGTTGGACCATTAGCATATTCATAAACGCAGCTATTTGTTGACGTAAAAACTTTGAGCTCAGCCTTGATAAGCATTTGTCAACGGCGTATGATTACAATAGGAAAAGAGTGAAAAAAGAAACCGTGAATCTGCATTATTCTCCAGTTTATGAAATGGTTTGAGAGGGGAGTTAAAGGCAATTTTAGAAAAGACAATGGAATGGGAGCTGTAGACATCACTTATCTCCTTTTATAACTCCATCCTCAGACCTAAACCTAAACAAGGAAAACAATAGTGATAGCCAGCATGCTAATAGACGTGAGAGCAGCCATTAGGGGCCTGAATGATTATGCAAAGTATGACTCAGGCACAGTTCACCTTTAAGGTATCTCAACAGACCTTGTAAACAAATAGTTGTGTTAGTTTCTGTGTAGTTAGCTCCTCCTTTTCAGACAGATATAAGGCAGTGTCCAGCAGTAATCTGACCAGAACTGAAGAAGCGGCTTGGATGAGCAGCGAAACGTCTTCACTCAAAATCATTGTGTTCAGTTGACAGAATACATTTTTTCTTTTACTATCTCCGAACATTTTAAGAATAATAATGTTATGGGATTAGAATAGCAGTGGCATTTGAGACGTACCTCGGTAATGTGCTTAAATTTTGATTGATATGTGACATTATCGCTAGTATCAAAGCGAAAATAATTTGTATTTGTGGCAGCAGTAGAACAGATTAAGTAGTTGTTGTAGGTCTAGCAGTAGTTATAGTTGAGTAAAGCTTTATGTAGTAATGTGTGAAGTGTGATGAGGTACTTAGCAACACAGGTAAGGTGCGCTAAGTAACTTTTCTGGGTGGATTGTCATCTGCTTGTCTCCATGGGTGTTGTGGCTTTGTCTAGAATATTACAAGCTCAAAAACATGCATGTTATATAGGGAGCGGGGTCACGTCTCCATAGGTCTGACCCATAATTTAGTCTGGGGGCGTATCTGCTCGCCCTCATGGAGATTAGTTTAATGCCATACTATGGAACTCTCCAGGTAAAGCAGTGATATCTCAGTGATATATCAGTGGAGAGAAGCAACACAGGAAAAGTTACATATAGTCCACATTTAAACTGATATCTTGAACATGATTATTGGAGTAGTGGTAGTATTAAACTGAAAAGGAAGGACTTGTAGTAGTCGTAGTAGTAGCAGTGGTAATGAATATAAAATGATGCTTTGTTTGCAACTTGGATAAAAGCAAATAATTATGAAAGTATCTCCCTTGGTAAATGTACGCTGTTTAATCTGACTTGTGATCACCTCTAATCCTCATGTCAAAGATTCTTAATTTAATTCGTAAACCCTGCACACACCATCTTCACTGTTCAAATTCTTGGAAACCTATTGAACCTCCACTAACCCCTTTCTTTGCTCTCCCTGATTAATCCAGAGACATAAACACGTTGGATTATGGGATCAGGGGTGAAGTGACATGCATACATAACATGGATATGGGGGCACTGAACACCATGGTTTTCTTAGTGATTAATAAATGTACCAAACCTATATTGTATTCTGCTGTTGTTGCTATTTGGAGACAAGGACTTAATTAAGATGACATAAAGACAGCACTCTATGGAGGAGGAGTCCTTCAGCCTTCTGGGTTCAAGATGTGATTGAGTGTCTTCTTAATAATGGATATGTGCATCTAGAAATGGATTGGTCACATAATAAAGTCATTTGAAAGACGACAATAACCTTGGTAAGATTGCAGGTACACAGTGCTCTGTTGTGGATAATGACAATAGATATTCCCATGACCTCAAGTAAATTCAAAAGTTTCAAAAAGCATTTAAATAAGCAAGGACAGATGTGTAACATGTTGGACAAATCAAATCACACTATTATCAGCTGTAATACAAATTAGTTAGGACATTGTGTGCAAAGAAAAAAAGAGACCACAATTTACAAGTATGCTTTATTCACAAAGAAAGTCATCAGACGTGGAACGGCACTTTTGTTATTTAGTTTTCATAAATTGTTTGCTCTTTTTTTTTTTAAAGGATTTTGTATTTTTGAGCTTCAGTATATAACTTTTTGTATGTCACCTGCATGTTTCCCTGGATATAGAAAGTTAAAACCATACTCCGGAACATTCTCCATGAAGATTGATGTGTTTTTGCCATGCTGTGAAAGATTATACCCAAAGGAACATGTCCAAGAGTCAGGTTTGTGGAGATGCAAGCCCCCTCACAGTAAGGTTATATGGAGGGTTTTTTAAAAAATGTTTTTAGCTGCAATTAACACAAAAATTTAGCTAGAAAGTTGCATACTGTGGCTTTAAATCAGATTGACTAAAGCTATTATGGATTTAGTTGACAAAATTACCATAGTACTTTTGTCGGACTAAAACTAGACTAAAACTGCTAGTGCATTATCACAAAGCCCACCTCCCCCATCACTTATATAATATCCTAATGTTTTTTCGCAGAACATAAGCCCCTCTGCTCTTTGCTCTTGTCTCTGCACTAGAAGCACCACAACGACTGGAGTGACGCTCGCAGCACTGTCAGTTCCTGTGGTTGCTAATGGAGACCCACGTAATTGCACAAGCCATTAAGGAAGTACAGATGCCATCAGGGAGCGAGCACACATCGTTATTTCTCAGTGTAACACCTCATTAATATTTGTTGTTTTTTAATTTTTCTCTGCCCGCCTCCCTCCCACTTTGAGAGAGAAAGGCCGACTTCGGAATTAAACATGACACGCAGATGAATTTTCCTGACTCCGGGCACATGCTTCCTGTACAGAATCCAAATTAGACGGACACACCCACGCCAACAGCAAGCGTGGCTGAACTGAAGTGTAGTGAGGAAACTGAAGACTTTGGCAGTATTTTGGTTTGATCTGGTCGACGTAATAAAGGTGCACTGTGTAACCTTTCTAATGGGAGTATGTAACCTGCTTGTCTTCATGTAGGTGTTATTGCTATGCCTCCGATGGCCTACAGGCGGCTCGATCAGGGCTGTTATATGCAATGTTATTAGGACTTTTTCTCATTCAAAAGATATAATATTTTGTTGCTATGCTCCTATTTTTTCCAATTTTGTTCTTTCTTCATAATTCCATGCATCTCTAGATCATAGACTGCATAAAGAAGTTGAATAAGTGAAAGGGATGTCACCCATAATGTTCGAGCTCAAGTTCCATATTTGGAATTTCGACCATGATTATATAGCAACCAAAGAGCCAAAAGTAATGCCGCTTCCTGCCTGCACCACTGGTTTAGCACGGAGCAGGCGCTTAGCAACACTATGAATCAAACCCGTTGCTAATGCTACCGGGAGTGACCTTGGCGAAAGAAGCCACCTGATTTGTCTGTTATTAATGTTTGTATCTTCATTTACAGACGCAATAGCGAAATAAAAACACCAGGATCATGTGGAGCGGGTTAATTAATGAGCATTTTAAGACCAAAATGATGAACCTGACAGCAGCAGTTACAGAGAGAGTAGTCGATGGAGCTGGAAGAGCGCCCATGCTCACTTCCTATTTGGAACACGGTGGCTAGCAGGTTAGCTATGTCCATTTATATATACAGTCTATGCTCTGGATACAAGCAAGCAGCAGCTATAGAGAAATGTGTCCACTGCATTGGATCTATCCTTCAAAGGTTATTTTCAGATTACTTATACTCTGAATATTAGGTGACTTTTACTTTTACAATTTCAGAAAAGAAATCAGGACAAGATAATTGGTGACATTAAAAAAAAGCAGCTGGACAGTGTAAAAAACTGTTCTAACTGTAGTGTTCAGTGCTGCCCGTAGAGGAGCTGCGGCCTCGGTGAAAAGGTCACATGGCTGAGAGTGAGCTGTGATCTATTGGCACATGTCTCTAACCTTTTACTGGACAGCTTGTGTTTGCTCTGCGCTCGTCATGGACTGTAGTATCACCGTGATGACCGCTGGGAAATCAGTTTGGCTCTGCAGCCTGCATATGCCCACATAAAGAGACAAAAGATGAGTTAATTTATGAATGAAAAAGAATGTTACTGTGTTTTAAATTTATCAGGGTGACACTTTGCAACATAGTAAAACTCAGGACTCACAGGATATTGTTTAGAGGATCTGTCACTTGCTTGTTGCTAGTACTGCTTTGCCAGGAAGGTTCCAAAGTATGGCCTTAAAATTGTGTTACATTTATTCAATTAAACATGTTTTTATCGCCTTGGAAAACACAGATTCTTACTGTGAGTGAAGTCGCCTCCCCACTGATCTCATCTGTAACTTGGCCTGGTGCTCATCTCCATGGAGACAGATACATTTAATGCCATTCTGTGGAACTTCCTGGGCAAAGCAACAGCATCTCATACAAACAAGTGTAATCCCTCATTCACCCAGGAGAGGTCCATGGTAAACTTTCATTGATCAGATGTCTACCTCCGAAACATTGTCTGCTATCTCCATGGAGACAAAGAGGTGTCGGACCAAAAAGTGCACATTTAATTCATTGCTTCCCTTGTTCTATAGTCGTGCCCTCTGCAGTCCTCTCCCTGAGGCACTTGAGTCTGATTTGGCATTTCCCATAAAAGTCATCGCTGAAGTCATCAAACCCCTGGATGTAGCTCGCACGGCCCTCTGAGACCTATCCCTCTTTCTTTAAAGGTGCACTATGTTAGTTTTCCTGTGGAGGGCATGCCACTTTTTTGTCTATACAGATGCTGTTTCTGGAATGTTCCACAGTATGGCATTAAACCTATTCATCTTGTATTCATCAAAATACAAGTTTTTATTGCTCAAAAATACATTGAAAAACATGTATTGTTACAGGATTGTCCCTCCACAAATCTGACCTGTAACCTGGCCTGTAATAATTTCCATGGAGACAAGCATGTGGCGAACCCTCTACCAGAAAAGTTACACCAATCAACTTTTAATCAATTCATTTCATACAGACATTCTTTGCCAGCTTTGTTTATACGCACTGCAGTGTATTACCTTTATTCATTTTGAGATAGCTGCTCTCTGGTTGCAGAGGAAACTATAGCACACTGCATTTGGGACGTCATGCTGGGAATAATTGTTTGTTTCCTAATGCCCACACGCACACTCCACCAACCCCTTAATAACCACAGAATGGGCCTATACTCCGCGTGGCAACCCCGCATAGTAACATTAGCATAGTTTATGACTTTGTTTACTCTTGGACTCCGTAGCTTTTCTTCTCTTATCCATCACCTCAGCCTTATTACTGTTATTTCCAATGAGGTAACAATTCCAATGTGATTCTCCCACATAACTAGACCTGTGGGGCAAATGCTGCAGCTGAATGATGTGACTGGGGCAGATCACCATCACTCCTGCCTGTATTACTGTCATGTTAAGGCACACAGATATAATTACTATGGAAGAGCGATGCAATGCAATATCTCTGTTTAAATGAAGCTTGGGTTGGAATTGGCCCCTAGAAGAATGGTTCGTATCAAGACAAAGTTTCATAATATTCTTCCACAAGAATTTGATTTCTGTGTTGGGAGTTGTTCTTTTCAAATGTCAAAAACTTTATAGAACAATATAACACTGTCTACTTTGGTGGTGTAACTTCAGGAGGATGTATCCATGGCACGCCTAGTTCGACCAATCCATCTTCATGGGGAGAAGCAGGTGGTGCAACTAAGTTACAGGTTATAGAGGTCAAATATTTTTAAGCAATTTATAAATCCAAGAAAGATTCCATTCAATTCAATTAATTTGTGCAAAGCCCAACACAACAGCAGTTGCCTCTTAGGCTTAAAAGGATCATTGCAAGAAACATTTACAGCTTCTATCAGAAAAGTTGCATATCCTTTAACTTAACAAAAGTTTTAATTTTACACATAGCATAGTTTTACTCTCATGTAATTTCCAAGCCAAGTTTAGTTTTGTGTGAACCAAACCATATTCATGAGTTTCAAGCAGTGGCGCGTCAGGTGGGCAGCCCCCGGGGTGCCATTGTTTACTCTATGTAGTCTGCATTGCGCCCCCTATAGGCACATGTGAACCTGTCCCAGCTCCTTATCACCAGGCGAGCCAAGTCAGAGTGGACAGACGACGCTTAATAAAAGGGAGCGCAAGCTGTATGGTGCTGATTACTGAAACTTTTCCAAACAAGAAGACTAAAAATGTAAAGTTCCTGAATCTTGGGGGTGTTTTGAGGACAGAACAGCCCCTTACGGAATACAAATTTACTCTCATTTTTATTTTATGGGATGCCATAGAGCCTCTCTGCCCAGGAAGTCATTCAAGTCACAACCTCACGATCCTTGGTCCTTGGGTCATAATAGACTTCTTGGTGTCACACATAATTTGCTGCTCCTTTGCCTTTTAAACATGCTTCACTTACCAAATATCACCAGCAGAGGGCATCAGACAACTAATCTAAACATTCTCCAAAAGTCAAAGTAAAGTATGTCTCCTTTTCATTTCTGTTAACTTGTCGTGTATCACCCTGTGCTCAGTAATCCAATTAGAACAAGTCTCTTATCGAGGCCCTCGTTTTTTCACTAACTGCAGATGAGCGATGTGGGGGGTTGTTGAGTCTGTATAACTCACCGCAGGAGGCTGCCCACAAAAACACAGCAAGTCTCAATCACAAGAAATATTACACCGCGTCTCCCTCCCCTCTAGGACTAGTTAGATTTCCCAAAGCTAATAACAAAGATAGTTTTGATCAGACACAAAAAACGATTTAGTTTGACAGAAAGTAAATTGCTTGCTCTTCCTCTTGCTTAAATGACACTATAAATAAATAAAAAATAAACATAGAAAACATCAATTATAATCAATAATGGGAAAGCCACGCGAGCATCCTGAGAGTCTCTCAACAATCAAACTAATTACTCCAGTTCTCCTTCTCTTCCTCTCCACATCCCTTTTCATTTTGCACGTATCCATCTAATCTAATTGTATCTGATGTGGATTGGGACTTCATTACCAGCTTGGCTTTGGATTAATATGTGAGTGTAATTGCGCCCCCAGTCCCACAGGAGGTGCCCTGCTCCACTTGGTCCACATTTGACCTATAACTTTTCCCCGATTACTTTGTGTTTTACTTTCGTATGTCACTATTGTGTAGAGATTTCCTTAGATTGGTTAAGAATAAAGAACAAACTGTATGGACTTTAAAAACTTGGACTAGACTACACCACCCGATGACATCATGCAGTGGGATCAAGCATTTTGTACCTGAATTAGTAGGATTATGCAAATGAAACAAAACACATCTTCATTTGCATGTTTTTAATGAAGACGCATGATTGAAATAAAACAAAGGGATGCACGCTAATTGTAATGTGATAGCGATCTGAACGGGGAGTGACGTAGCGCAGAGAGCAAAGGGAGGGATTACTTATAGCTTCAAAACAATAAACGGCAACATGATGATCTAAATACGTTATGTGTTAGCCGTTAATACCCTGCAAAATTAAAATACCATTACTATCTTTAAAGAATTAGAGCACTTATAATAGAAAAGATAATGAAAATGCAAGTTCAAATTGTTTAATATTGTCAACAATTTGGTCTGTTTTATATTAAATCCAATTAAAACTGTAATTCACATTCATCGGTAGTAAACTTCTTGGATTCCCAGTGTCATAAACTGTAAAGTCTTCTGAACAGATGGGGCAGAGTCGGCCATATTAAAACTGATGTTGACTGAAATCTGTTTCTTCCACAATCATGACTTAATTAAAGGGTGTTAATGACCTCTGTGGATTGGTATTTAGGACCCACCATAGACTGTATATAAAAATGGACATAGCTAACCTGCTAGCCGGCACGTTCTAAATAGGAATCGATCATGGGCGCGCTTCCGATTCCAACGACTCTGGCTCCAATTCACTTTCCGTTGTGAAACTGTCGCCTATTTCTGTGCAACTGCTGCTGTCAGACTCGTCATTTTGGTCTTAAAATGTTTGTATTAACCGGTTTTACGTGCTCTTGGTATTTCTACTTCCCTATTGTGTCCATAAATCAAGATATTGAAGGACGTTGTTAATAAAAGGCAAATCAAGCGCCTTCTTTCCCCAAGGTTCTTCCAGCTACCGTTAGCAACAAGTTTGATCGACAGCACTGCTAAACCAGTGGTGTGGGCAGAAAGGGGCATTACCTTCAACAACCTCGCTCCGGATTGGCTCTTTGGTTGCTAGGATACTTGTGGTCCGAATTCCAAATATGTAACTTGGCTCCAAATTCACTCGTATAGCTGCTAGCCTTGATGAGCTTCATTTGACTGGACGCTATGGATCACTCAGTTCACTTCTTCATACAGTCTATGGGAGCTAATGTTTACCACACAACGAGCTGACACGAGCCACACTGCTAATCCAAATGTTCTGTGAATTCTGTTTTTATCACCAATAATGACTCAATGATCACACAAAGAAAATACCTACGTTTCACTCACTGTGTGTCCACTTTTATCCGAGCCGATTAGCGCGGTGAAAGAAGCTGACTGCTAATTGAAAAATGAGAAAGTCAATTAGCGTCTCTGAATCTAATTAAAGGGAAAGCGAATGGAAATTTCACTCCAGACTTCATCAATTCTAATCTCTTCAAGACAAGAGATGGGAGATTTGTGAAAGGCCTACTCCATCAATGTAGCACAGATGTAAAGATTCACTATGTAACTTTTTTGGCGGAGGGCCCAACACCGGCCTGATTCGAAGGAGATGCTATTATGTTCCACAGTTGGCATTATCAAAACGTATCTCCATGTAGGCAAGCAGGTGACGCCTTCCCATACCAGGCACAGCAATGGCATCTAAGAGAAAAGTTACACAGTGCACCTTTAAGTAACCTTTTGAGTAAATAAGAGCTGTACAGGAGTTGTTTTTTTTTTACAGATCCAGTACATGTCAACTCCCATTCTTTGTTTGACTATGTGTCATGATGCACACATTGTCTGCCTCCTGTGTTGTCTCCCTGTGTGCTCTCCCCCTCCCTCACCTGTCTGAGGCTGGAGCTGGGCGGAGTTGATGACTCCTCCCGCGCACACCTGGAGTGTATCAGCACAATCACCTCCACCTGCTGCGGAATATAAGATGGACGAGCTTCAGACACTCGGTGCCAGATTGTCTGCGTGTCCATGTGAATGCTCCAGCGCTGTTTCTGCAATTCTGGTTCTCTATTTTTGATGCTTACTGGATTTTTGCTGCTCCCCAGATTCCTGCTTTCTCGCTTGTCCCTGCTCCTGGTCTCTGGTCCTGCTCCTGGTCCTGCTCCTGCTCCTGACTCTGCGCTCCAGCTCCGGTACAGTCAACCCCTTGTCTTCACCTCCTCGTCTCATCTTTGGCTCCGGCTTGCTCCTCGTCTCCCGCTCCTTGGACTACCCCTGCTCGGCTCTCTCTGGCTCCGTTCCCGGTCCCGTCCTCGTCCTGGTCCTGGCTGCTCTCTGTTCCTGCTCCGGCTTGCCGTGACACATTCCCGGACCCCGGCTCGCACCCCGCTCCCCGCTCCCCGTTGGTTTAATGAACTCTTGTCTTATTGCACAAACTGTAAATAAACACTGCACTCTTTGGTTCGCCTTACACCAGCCATCATGACAAATATGTGAAAGTGTCTGGAATGTTCCACAGCATTTAATTAAAGTTATTTATTTTCATGGAGACAAGCAGATGAACCAGGCCGTTTTACAGGTCAGATCTGTGTAGAAGTGATGCCCCTCACAGTAACAATGCATGTTTTTTAAGATATGTTTGAACAATAACAATGATAGTAGAATTAAAAAAGATAGAAGTTTAATGTCATTCTGTGGAACATTCTATATCATCTCCATATAGAAAAGCAGGTGGTGGAATCCCAGACCAGAAAAGTTACATAGTACAACTTTAAAGGGCCTATATCATGCTATTTTCGGATTGCTTTACGCTATGTTATAATGTTGTTTCCTCATTAGAAACAGACCTGGAGTTGTGTTTTGTTTCACATACACAAATCCTGCATATTTAGGCTGAATTCTTCTCTCAAGCAGAAAACAGTTCCACCTTGTGATGTCATCAAGTGGTAATTCAGGAAGTGCTCCACTGTGTTTTTAAATGTCATACACTTTCACTAGAATAGAGGGTTTCAGCCCTGGAATTGCTGATTTTTATTGAACAAAAGGTAAAAAACAATAGCTGTTAATTTAAAATCTACCACTTCATGACATCACAAGGTGGAACAGAGCATTTTGAGCTTTGGAGATGTTACAGACTAATAATAAAGGGTTACTTAAACATGTGCAAATGAAAAAAAACACAACTCCAGGCCTGTTTTTGATGAGGTAACTCAGAAGAGTCAGTTTTGCATAATAAGTAATAAATAATACTGTATATTTTTGCTCTTTTCCTGCTTTTTCTCCCCAAAGCCAAAACCCAATCGTTTATTTTGCATCAGTCCATTTGACAGACTCAAATTCAATCATGGTTTTCCCCTGACAGAGAAGAAAAGATGAAAATAATAAAGTCATTTTGTGGATGTGGCTGTGCAGTCGCTAAGCAAAGATACCTGCGGTCCTCTCTGAAGAACACTAGCTAGTTGCACTTCAGATTACAATGCAGCACGCTTGAATGACACGCCTAATATCTCTTTTAAGGGCGCTGTTTTTCTTTCAGCAGCGGATAGCGAAATGAACACGTCACTCTTGACAAACTGGTGCGATTTGGCTCATAAGTTACCCTGACAGAGGCGACTCGTATTAGATGTATGAGGCTGCGGTATCAGCATGCTAACCCCCCGCTAGCGTCACCGTCCTGGGGCAAATCTAATGGTCCAGGGCAGAAGTGGTTAATTATAAATAACAACAGCCCGCGGCATCTCCGGCTAATATGTGGCCATGTTTTTGACTCCGCGGCGGGAAGCCAGTCAAGCAGTCTGATCGATGAAAACGCCAAAGTCAATATGTTTTCTTTGCGTTTTCTGTGCTTGTGTTAGCGTGTGTGCATTCACCAATCTAGAAGCAATTGAGTATGACGGAAATAAGGTTAAGTAAATGCTAGGTTCATACACATTTGAGCTTGAGGTGGCAAGATTAGCCAAAAAAAAAGTCTACTCAAGAATACAGTTACTTCAAAATATTAGTCAAATAGAAGTAATAAGTAGTGGTCCAAAAAATATATACATTTTTTGTATGTTTGTTTTTATGTACTACGGTGATATTATTGAGATTTGAGGTTTTGATTGTTTGTGACTGTGTGTTTAAGCGGTATGTTAATGACTATAAAATGCATGAATAATCTGGTTTAGTGGAGTAATAAGTAATACTGATTAACCAAAAACTGGCCATGTTCAATTTCTATTCTGTCTATTCATACTCCAACATATTTATACAGTTGTCCCTTGCTATATCGTGGTTCATCTTTCATGGTCTCGCTGTTTCACGGATTTTTGTGTGTAATTTTACATGCTTTTTCACAGTGTATGAATGTGCATTGTGTTCTGTGTCCTGATTGGCTGAGGGACTGTAGACCATTGTCCATCAGTCTCCTCTGTGCCGTGTCTCCTGTACAGTACAGAATGTGTTCAGACAAATTGACATAAATGTTGGATCGCAGTGTGACTCTGAAGTGCTGTATGTTTGAAAGTTTTCTCCCCGACAAAACCCACAATGTCGATAAAACGTTCTGCCCCGACAAAGGCGCTTATGAAGGTTTGAACTTTGAGAGTGTTTAAACAAGAGAGAAATGTGAGAAAATGTTAATGCCTGTGTGATAAAAGTGTATAAAGTGTGTGGTGAGGGGTTTTACAGCTGCAAAACATATAGAATAATTGTAAAAATAAAGCTGACTATTTCTCGGATTCCGCCTATTGCAGGTTATTTTTAGAACATAACCCCCGCGATGGACTACTGTATTCAGTCCCTTCTCTTCGAATACTGTAAGAGTAAGAATTTGACGTAAACGTAATTGGAAGAACCACGTAATGCAGGGAGATTGGTACTTCTAAAGAACAGACCACAAAGAAAAAACGTAAAAACTAAAAGACAAGCAAAAATGATTTCAATGGTCCAGGAGTAGAGTGGGTAATTATAAACACCACTAGCCCGGGGCATCTGCAGCTAATGTGTGGCCATGTTTTTGACTCCGCAGCGTGAAGCCAGTCGAGCAGCTGATGGATGAAAACTCCTAAGTCAATATGTTTCTATGCTTAGGTCGACCGTTCCAATGCAATCTGTCTATGTTAGCTTAGCATGTGTGGGCTGCTGGCTGCGGTTTTGAGTCCCTGTTGTAATGACTTCACAAATCAATGTTATTATTATTGATCGTGTGTTGAACAGATGGAAACATAACGTATCTGTCACACAAGAAAGACCTATACAGCAATGCACTTTTAATATCTATTGGCTAAAGGTAAAGGCGCACTGTGCAACTTTTCTGGCTGGGGGGGAATAATTTACGTCACCTGCTTGTCTCAATAAATATGTTACTGCTTGGACTGGAATGTTCCACAGTGTGCCATTAAACTTATTTAAGTCACTTATTTAGTCAATTACATGTGTTTTCATTGCTCAAAAGGTACCTTGAAAATCATGCATTCCTACTGTGATTGGGGTCGCCTCTCCATAGTTCTGACCTGTGACCTGGCCTACATTGCTTGTCTCTTTTAAGATAGATGTTTAATGCCATACTGTGGAATATTTGAGGCAAAGCAACGGTGGATGGTGAAATATTGGTACCATTTGACAAGTTCATCTTATCAGTACCAATTTTACGTTTACTGCTAATTTAAAGCATGTGTCAAACGTAAGGTCCGCGGGCCAAATGTGGCTCTCCACATCATTTTATGTGGCCCTCAACAGGGTCAATTAAAATGTATGACGGTCTTAAAATGTCATTTATTAGAATATACACAGTTACACAGACATATTTTATTTTATCTAGGCAAATGCATAGGCAATATTTGTAACTTGAATAAGTAATAAATACAGATACAGTTAATGAACAAGTAAAAAAAAAATTGTTAGATTTATTTTACATCTGGCCCTTTGAGAGCAGCCATTTTGCTGATGTGGCCCTAGATAATCTTTGACTTTTTGAGTACCACCAGATCTAAACCAGGACTTTATCACAAACCAAACCAGGTCTAAAATGAGACGGATCCATGCATACACGTGTCACAGTTTGAGAAACACTGATCTATAGGTTTTAAGGCACATTTCCTCATAATCAGTTTTAAATAACAACAGAACAAAGTGATTTAAGCATTTTCGATCCCGTCCCAAGCCTTACCTTTTGTTCCCTTTGTTCACCAGTCTGATATACACTGCTATTTACTGGTACGTCTTATTCTATTCTTTACAGGAAGCTGCTTTAAATGCACTTGTAGTATATTTGAGATCTGGCAGCAGAGCCTCTTAAGCAGATTGACTCGTGGCCATTATAGAAAAATAGGGCGGGTTTTCTGTAATAGTTCTTTAAGAATCCATTAGGGAGTCAACATCATAAATTCAGAACAACAGTGCAATCAGCTGCAGAGAGACAGACCGCAGGACATATTAAAGAGGACTGAAATTGCAGCCACTCCATTTCAAACATTAGCACATTCATTTGTTAATATTTGTTGAGAAAAAGTAAAAATGACCCCAGGAACTGATGTGTTATTGTGGGCTCGCAGTGGGAATTGTACTGTGGGGTTTTCAATGAATCAGAGGGGAGGCAGGACCTGATTATTTCAAGTAAAAAGTTGAATTTGTTTTGGCCCAGTACACATATACTGTAAAAGCAGCTCTTAGGGTCAAAATAAGATCTCAATGTGCTGTTTGCATCTAAATATCTGCAAATCAGGAAGCATGCTGATGAGCTGTTAGCATGCTAGTTGTTGTTAACATTAATAACAGACTCTGTGCACAGCAGTATGCTAGCTAGCTCACTGTGCCTCAAAGCTAACCCCAATTATTTGTATACATAGAATACTTCAGTTTGGTAGTGTTGTTTAATATGATTATGCTTCAAAATTAGCATTAGCATTAGCATTAGCATTGAGACACAAACATCCATCTTTCTAAACACAAGAGTCCTCAGGTGAAGTTTTTTTTGTGTGTGTGTGTGTGTGTAGTGTTTAACGTGTTAAGTAATATCCACCCTCAGCTCTCTGTCCACTGCCTTATGTTTACATATTTATTAAGTAAAATGTGACTCAGAAACCTCATAGAGATACAATTAAACAGGAAGTAGTGACGCTAACAGTGAGGTTGCCGGGCGCTGTCGTGCACAGAGCCAATTGGATGATAGGAATGCGTTATAAATTTCAGAAATACATTTTTTTGTTTACAACACAAGATATAAAGCATGTTCTTATACAAGCTGCATATTATCATTGTGTCTTTGGGCAATACACTTCACCCACCTTATTTATGTATGGATGTGGTGTGTGCGTGTTTGGTGGCGAGGTCAAAGGTGAAAAATGGTAGTCACCAGGATGGCTGTGACTACAAAAGCTCTGGCTACATAAAGTGAATCAATAATGCACAAAAATCTAAAACAAAATCTAAAACAGTCTAAAAAGTGGATTGAAAGGCGCTATAGAAGACAAAGGCATTATTGCGACTCTCCTGCACATAAAAAAATATAATATTGTCACATTAGCCAATCACAGACTGCAACCTTTACCTCTAACCAATCAACTTTCATGCTATTCATGTACATAAATAAATGCACTCAGTCTCCCTTCCCATCTAAACATTTCAAAATGTGGCTTAACTATCCTCGCCCCCATCTCTACCGCAGCAGCGGAAGCATCAGCCTCCTCAGCCTCTGCACCGCCTCTTCACCACCGTCACCAGCGCTCAGGCCCAGGAGGCAGGCATTTCCCCATCAAATCCACTTCTAGTTCAATGGCTGTGTTCTGTTTCCTTGATCTTTAGACATGACACTGAAGGACAAAGGGGCACGGCCGATCTCATGAGAAGAAACACAGAGCTGGAGGCCCTCACTTCAGAATGAATTTACATCACAACTCATTCTGTAAAAAATAGATTTATGATGAGTAAACCTGAAGTTGTATTGTCTTAAATGAAGCTGATTAAAGATGTGTACACTTCACATTAGTTTAAACAGTCTTATACTAAAGACTCATTATCTATAAGTGTCAACAAAGCATTTCAACACGTTTCAATTCCTGTTGTTACCAGCAGAGGGCGAAACACACCCAATCCAAGTGTTTCCTGTCAGAGTGATCGTCATTTTAAGTTATCTAAAGTTATGTTATATACATCATGCTGTGTAATTTCTAATGTCCAAAGCAATCCATATAAAGTAAAGCACAATTTGGCCTGTCGCCCTCTGGTGGTTTGTGTCTTCGTGAGTTGTTGTGCCCCCTCCACCCACCTCCCTTTTATTCCTCTTCCTCTCTCTCTCTCTGCTTCTTCCCTCTCTCTCTCTCCCTGGAGCAGTATGGGACAGGCCCGTGGTGAGGGGTGGGGGGGTGCAGTCACTGTCATTGCGCCCATTGGGGTGAGAGCTCTGAGCGGACGGGGCGGGTCACATGTCCCTCTGCATCAGGTCCACAATGGCCAGCGGGGACAACCTGCTGTAGTTTTTCACATAGTACAGGGAATAATGGAGTATGAGTTCATTTTTATACTGTATACGTCCATTTGTATGAAGGACCTTTAAAGGTTCTAAATTACACAAAACTGATTCTTGTTCTTGAGGTTTGAGCCATGTTATAATGTTGATACCGCTTTAAAAACATACCTGGAGTTGTGTTTTGTTTCATTCACGCATTTGAGTAACCCTCTATTATTAGTATATCTACATTTCCAAAGCGCAAAATGCTCTGTTCTACCTTGTGATGTCATGAAGTGGTAGTTTTCAAGTTAACTGCTACATTTTACCTTTAGTTCAGTAGAGATCGGCAATTCCAGGGTTGAAATTATCCAAATGATTCTAGTGGAGGTATATGGAGTTTATAAACACAGCAGAGCACTTCCTGTATTACCATATGACATCACAAGGTGGAACAGAGTGTTTTCTGTTTGAGAGAAGAACTCAGCCTAAATATGCAAGATTTGTGTGTTAAACATGTGTGAATCCAGGTCTGTTTTTGATGAGAAAACAACATTATAACATAAATCAGAAAATAGCGTAATATGGGCACTTTGATATGTGATAACTGCAGATACACTAAAGCAGGAGTGTCAAACACATTTTCACCAAGGGCCACGTCAGGAAAATGGTCGCTCTCAAAGGGCTAGTTCATAAACTTTCTGTATTTATCACTTATTCAGTTTACAAATATTGCATATGTATTTCCATAGTTGTAAAAAATATGGCTGTATAACTTGCTATCTCCTGATAAACTGACATTTTAAGACACTCATACCTTTTAATTTACCTTGTTGTGGGCCACATGAAATGACATGTCAGCCCACATTTGGCCCATGGGCCTTGAGTTTGACCCATGCGCACTAACTGATGCACACTGACTGAATTCATTTGGATACTATAAGAAGCCATCACACTACCACCACCATCACACTTTGACATTTATGTAAATCAGTATTTTTTTGTAATAAAGTCATTGGGCTTTAAAGGAGCTGTACCTGATTTTTACCATCTTAACACTTGAAAAACAGAACTAGATCATTTTAAACGGTTAATTATTATCCTAATTATTCCCTGTGATGAGGGAAGCGCGTTGCACAACTTCCAGAGACCAGAGCGGAATCTACTGTGACGGGAAATTTAGCAACAATTAGCAATGAAACGTTATATAATTAAATGCAGACAGAACACAGTTGTCTTCATTTGACCTCAATAGCTGTTTATACAATATATCTGTACATGTAAATTTAGTTTCTCTGTGACTCACCTGTTTCTGATCCACAGTACTTTATTTACTATTTTTACTTTGTTACCTTCCAACGCACGTCATGAATAATTTGAGATACAGAGGTTATTTCTTTTTATCTACAACAATGCACAAGTACTTCTATGTATTGATCCTACTGTATATATTCCGACTAGAATGAGTGCAGTTTTAGATATAATAAACCCAAAACACTGAACACACTGATTATCCTATGACGCCTTTATAACGTTGCATGGATCCCAATTATAAGCCCCAGTCTTCCGTCTCAACACCATGACTCAAACCTCACTTTGTTAAACACTACTCCACACATTGCTTTGATAACTTTAGCGTGACAAACCACAGGCATTTTGCTATTTGCTCGCATTAGCATTTGTGGTCAACCAACATGCTAATCCATCAAAATGTGCCTCCTGAAAGCTCTCGCTCCCACTCACTAATGGTCTGTGGGTGATGTGTTTCATTATGTGAGCCTGCCCACTCCAGCAGCTAATGTATGTGCCCTGTTTGTTTTCCACGAGGCAGAAAAACCAGCGCACAAGTCCTCCAGAGCAAAAACAAGGACTCATAATGAACACAATAGAAGCGGGTCTATGGAGGTGTGTGGGTTACATTTGCATCTCTGTATTTAGTGTACATTAGTCTATAAATCCAGTGTGCTGCATTTCCACATCTGTTTGTTTACAGTTGTACAGGCCGTAAAAGAACATGATGCATTTTAAAGCAGAACAAAAGTGTGTCTGGAGGTTAAGGCTGTAAAAATAGTGAATAAAAGATTACTTTGATAAATTGGAAGTTGGAGTTTACAAACTTTATTTCGTCGGCATTTTACATTTAGGTTTACCTTGTAGACACACCAGCAGAGGTGTGCTCAGGTCTTTTTGTAAAATGGTTAATAGTCACATTTTTATATAACATTTTTCAAATATTTCCACCTTCAAGGCTTTTACATCAATGAACCACTAATCCATTCATACACACATTCATACACACCACATTCACACACACACACACACACACCCCTACACCCCTTCACACACACATTCATACACACGTACACACATTTATGCACACATTCACACACATCATTTGTGCCGTGTCAGCCATGGCTCAAACGACGTTTGAGGAATGGCGAGGGTGGTGAGATCTGGCGATGTTGTTATTGATCATGCAAGTTTAATGTGCATTACTTGTGGTACCATCATTCTAGGCTAATCATGTAACTGGAATAATAGTTTGCTGTAGTGCACAGTTCCATCTGCATGCAGGATATGTGCAGCTAATGTCACTTGTTATCAGAGCGTAAACAAGAGCAATGTGCAGATTTAGCTCTGATGTGCTCTCACTGTGGCTAACTTCATGCCCTGCATCAAACGGGGTAAAGCATTAGCGTGTGATCAAACCACTTGTCACGTCGGGGTTACTTCTGCAGAGGACAGACTGATGTTTCATCTGTATGCAGTAATGTTATACGTTTTAGCAGATTGATGCGTTCTTTGCAATCAACATTGTCATTCAGTCTGTAAAAGTAACAACAAGCAACTTTAGCCTCGTTGTAAAGTCAGCCTGAGGCTGTATTTACTTTCAACAACTTTGTGTTCTGATTATAGTTACAAGAGTAACTGGAAAGTATTTACCACGGTGCATTCTCTCCTCACAAGCGACCTACAGGGGGCGCACTACCACCAGCCCATGTGTCAGTGGATCTGTCCGCTCAAACAGCGATGTTTAAGTCGACAGTGGGATTCGAACCACCAACAACACTACCAACTGTGCTACTGTTGCCAATCGCTCAGTTTCCCTCACCTCACAGTTCTACTGTACTACTATTGTTGTGTCCTTTGGCAAGATGATCTTCAATGTCAACTATAATGTTTACTACTGTTTAGCCTATATTAGGATTTCTGTAATTATATGGAAATAAATGTATTAACTGATCTAACATTTTATCTTTTATTTACCATGCTAATACTTCTCCAAATGAATTTTGCACGCCTGTATTTGATTATATGTTTGTTTGTAACCTCTTCTCACTGCTGAAATAACTTCTTACCTGACACAAGTGCCCTTCTGTGCCCCTGTCCGTTTATTTGGTGATGAGGCTTCAGTAATGACTTGATGAGCTGTGATGGCTCCTTGTGTCGCGGTGTGAAGGACACAGAGGAGGCCCATAAGAGGTGAGTGCGTGTGCTAATTACGCAGTGGGCTTGTTAGCTGGACAGTCAATGGAGCATGACCAAAGCACTGCCCCCTGCTCCTGTCTGCAGCTCCGAGTTTAATCACAATGTTATGGGACCTGATTACTCTGTGGCACAGGATAATTACTGAAATCAAATGGAAGAGAATTAGAATCAAACTAATAATAAGAAGTAAATGTTTGCATGTGGTTATGTATTGGTGGTTATTCATGCATAGATGCACTGTTGCCATAGCAATTAACGATATTTTTTGTCCTCAAAATGTCACCTACAAACAGGAAGAATAGATTGGTTTTCCATTTTGAGAACTTAAGACCATTTAAAGGTCCTGTATTAAGCAAAACTGATTCTTGTGAGCTTTAAACCAAGGTATAATAGTGTTTAGTTTCATTCGCACATGTTTGAGTAACCCTTTATTATTTATTATTTATATTATTTATTATTATCTGTGTACATCTCCAAAGCTCAAAATGTTCTGTTCCACCTTGTGATGTCATGAAGTGGTAGTTTTCAAGTTAACAGCTACACTTTATCTTTTTGTTCAGTAAAGATTGGCAATTCCACTGCTAAAATTATCCAAATAATTCTAGAGGAGATGTATGGAGTTTAAAAACACAGTGGAGCACTTCCTGTATTACCACATGACACCACAAGGTGGAACAGAGTGTTTTATGAAAGAGAGAGAAAAACTCCCTAAATCTGCAGGGTTTGTGTGTTAAACATGTGTGAATGAAACAAAACTTCAGGTCTGTTTGTGATGATGAGGAAACAAAATTAGAACATGGATCAGAAAACTGCGTAATATGCACCCTTTAAACGATTTGTTAATTGTTAACTGTAATATGGAATGTTTCTCAGTATGGCATTAAAAGTTATCAGTCTTGCATTTATTCAATTACATGTGTTTTTATTGCTTCAAAAACATGGATTCTTACTTGTAACCAAACTTCCTTCTGCACAGATCTGACCTGTAACTTGGCATGGTGGCATCACGGACTTGTCTCCATGGAGATATACAATTTAATTTCATACTGTGGAATATTATAGGCAAAGACATGAAATTTCCATGGAGACAAGCAGGTGGCGCACCCTTAAACTCAAGAATTAGCATTTTCGTCCACTTATCCGGGATGGTGTCTTGGGGACAACTATCTAAGCAGGGACTACCAGACTTCCCTCACCCCAGACACTTCTTCCAAGGCACTTCTGGGCCAGTCGAGAGACATAGTATTAGCAAAAATGTGACAGTATGTAATAGTCCATGCCTACACATCCAACTTGAGCTCCGATAAAAAAAAGTGTTATTTTCCAGGCAAACACTTAAAAAAAAAGTTTTAAAATGAGTAAAAAGCGAAACATGAAACATTTTATTTAGACCGTTCGTTTACATAACCTAGCTGACTCGTACATTTGTGACTAAAGCTCCATAAGTGTCCCCAGAAGATGATGACTGGGGCTAGTTCCAATGCCATTTCACATAAGCGTCCCACTTCTCCTGCCCGGACCCCTGCAGTAAATCAAAGTGAATAAGAGCCACGCAGCCAGCAAACCAAATGAAATCAAACAGGGTCACACATCACTGGGAGGGCACAGAATGGCCACTGGAATGGAAGTAATCTTTCCCCTTGTGTCCCGACAAAAATGGGGGGAAAAAGAGCAAGTTGTCATTTTGCCCGGAGCGGAGCTGAGACGAGCAGAATCAAAAAAAAAAAAAAAAAAGCTAGGGCTGGCACGGAAGTTTGTGTGACAGGAGACAGCCACTCATTTTAATGTGAAAAGACAGTTGTTTGGTGGAAAAAAACGCTGAGTGATCTCAATTCCAAGTCAAGGTAGAAAAGCATTGAAAAAGTGAAATGTCATTCGATTCTATACGCTCGCATGGACAGCACGGACGTGACGGGGTATAACGCTGAAACGTGGGTTCAAACAGGACTTTTTCTCTCGCTATATTCTAATTTTTTACTTTTTTCAGATAATTTAAGACAGAACTGTCAACAGAAAAAAAGAAAAAAAAAGAATGACTGCTGTTGTTGTGTCCTTGGGCAACACACTTAATCCACCTCAACCCCAGTGGCTGTGCACACTGGGGTATGAATGTGTGTGTGAATAGGTGAGTGGTTTCTTGACGTAAAGTGCTTTGAATGACTTGATGTTAGAAAAGCCCTGTATAAAAATAGGTCCATTTACAAATATATAAAATATAAATAAATACATAAAAATAATAATAGAATAGTTAATAAAAACTAGGCAAACAAAATAAATAAATCTACCAACATAATTTTTTTTTATTAATTAATTAAATTAAATTAATAAATGAATAAATAAAAATAATAATAATACAATAGTTAATCAAAACTAGACAAACAAAATAAATACATATTCTGCATTGTTTTGATTGATTGTATTCTAACACACATTTTCATTTTTTACTTTTGTTGAAATATTATTCATTGGAAATATATCAGTTCTTATGTAGATTTTTACTGCACTTAGTAATGGGGCTTTCAGCTCTTTTATGAAATCTGAATCTTTCTCTCAAAGAGACGTTCAAAAGGCTCTTTTTATATGCATTTATATGACAGACAACTTTATATGAGAATTTATGTGTGAAAACTCATTTAACAACTATGATTATGTCAAATATGTTTTTTTATTGTGCACAAAGCTCTCACTCATGCCGCTTGCTCTGCTTCTGTGCTGATTTTTGTGTTGGTTCAGCGTCAACCAGGGTAAAAATGCATAAAAATCACTAACGTCACTAACTGCAGTCACACCTTTCCTACTATCTGCACAATTGAGTGTCTCCATCATTAAAAAAAAGAATCAAATCCCTTGTCTCTCTGTGTCAGACCTTCTGATCTCTGTGTATAGCAGCATGGAACCATCAGCCTGCTTATCCGCTCCATCGTGCACCACAGAAACTCACAACGGGCTGGTTCTGAGACTCTTTAAAGGGAGTCAAATCTCTGGGATCTCTTCATATCAAAGAGCTGCTCAAACAGTATCTCTTTTTATGTTTCTTCATAAGTAAGAGGGCAGTCTGACAAGGATTTTTAGAAAAAGATGCCGAGAGGAACAATCAAGGCTCACATTAGATTTGAA
This sequence comes from Periophthalmus magnuspinnatus, assembly GCF_009829125.3. NCBI lineage: Eukaryota > Metazoa > Chordata > Actinopteri > Gobiiformes > Gobiidae > Periophthalmus > Periophthalmus magnuspinnatus. Next base: position 7,826,348 of record NC_047132.1, read on the forward strand.
GTTATCAAAGTGCACGTTATTGTCCCTGTAGAGAAATGTGTGCTCTGCATTTGACCCATTGAAATCATCCAAATCTAAAATGACTGGTGTTTATCCTTTGAAATCTAGTTTCACAGAGTGTTTTATACAGATTGATATCAGTCTGGGCCCCACGCCCTACGTCAGATTCGTCTTTTTGTTTTTTCCAGGGACACATGTGAAACAAAGGAGCTCATTGGTCACCTGTGATTTACAAATAAAATCAAATTGATGTCACCCACTGATTTTTGTTCTGCAGAGATTTTTTTCTTTTATTTTATCTTTATATTTTTATGGACGAACCATGTGTGTCCGTGATTGGCTAATCCACCTGTCAATCAAACCCATTTGAAACAGGGGGATTCATTGGTGACCAGACTCACATGTTCATACAGTACTGAGGAAATGTGTATTTTGGATCCCAAGGAAGTAACTGGTGTGACTTTTCAGTGTAAATCTGCGTAAAATGTGTGAACAAAAATTTAATTAAATTATTATTATTTTTTAAATAAATAAAAAAAAAAAAAGATTAGGCTCTTTTGAAAAATGATCAGCTATTTCCCCCATAACCTCATACCACCCCTACATGGGACACTCCATCTGCCTGGGTCCAAGCACCAAATTCACTGTGCCTGCCTCATGTTAATGCAGTTTTACTCTTCCAGGCGTATCTTTCCATAGCCTTTTGAAAATAGACATTTTAACATGATTACTATTAGTAGCATGCTGACAAGTGAGGCTGAAATTGCAAAAAACAAAGTTAGTGCCAGTGTTGATGTGAGCATGTTCCCAGTAGAATTCCTCTTACACATCTGACAGAGAACAGCTGCTGCAGAGCGCAGTGTGCGCCCGGACACGTCTCTACTCTCAAACTGCAGAGTAAGTCAGAGTTTATCTGAATATGACAAGCCAAGGATTATTCTATAGAGCAAAAACAAACAGCCCTGACACAAGAATATTGTCATTAAATAAATGTACTGGGTCATCTCATTTCATTATTTTATGTTTACAAATTAACATGAAATCCAAAATGGCATTTGTCAACATATGTGAGCTGTCCGGTCTCAGACGCTAAGCAGGGTTGAGCCTGGTTAGATGGGAGACCACTGGTAAAACCAACTGAAGAGAAGAGGAGATGGAGAGGCTGAGGAGGCTGGTGGTTCTTCTGTGGAAAAATTTGAATTTAATTCCAGGTTTCAGGTTTCTGTAATTTTGGATTTGCAAAACAAAAGAGCTTCTTTGTCACTGACCACTGTATTAGACTTTCAACACACAGTTTGTCCATGAGTCATTTCGAGCAGTTTCCAGTCTAAAGGCCACCTCCCTGCGGGGTACTTCCTCTCCACCTCTGCTCTCTTCTCCTCCTCTCCCTCCCTCCTCCTCTCCAACTCTCCTCCTCTTCCTCCCCTCCTCCTTCTCTCTGTTCCTCTCCTCCTCCTCTTCTCCCTCTCCTCCTCTTTCCTCCTCTCTCCTCCTCTCCTCTCTTCCTCTCCTCTCCCTCTCCTCCTCCCCTCTCTCCTCCTCCTCAGGCCTGGCACATTTGTGACATATAATTGATTCATTAATAATGTGAGCAGATGTTTCTGGTCCTTTTGGAGAAGTGCCAGTTGGTCGACTTACTGCTGTAAAGGCCACAGGCTGCTTCAGTGTTCCATAAATGCAGAGGCAAAGATGGGATGTGTTTTGATATGTTTTATTTTTCACCCATGGGAAAAACATATGAGGGGTAGCTCTTCTTTAGGATATGAATTTGGACAATACAGGCTTCAACCGTGTATAAAAGGGTAAAAATGTACTTTAAAAACGGCCATAGAACGTTATAATCTTAATATTGATCCTTGCATTTGTAATGTGCTTTACAGATTTGTCAAATCTCATTCAGCCCAGACCCAGTGCTGTTGAGCTAGTCCTGAAGCCACAGCTGCACAAGCCCTGGACTTCATGTGTACAAATGTACACATTTATTTATTTTATGACAATTCTTAAAATACTATAGGTGCACCTGAATGCTCCGCAGCTGGGTTGTGTTCTGGAGGCACACAGAGGACTCCAATCATGGCCTGCGTGCGCCGGAGAAGTTTGTGAAGAAGAGGTAACTTTGCTTAGTCAAAGGATCTAAAACTTTGACATGGAGCCAGAAATATAAGGCAGGGCAACAGACAACTTACTCCAAGACAGAAGTCATGAGTTTGCACCACAAGCTGTGCCCAGGCACTCAAGCTCCAAACAAAGGAAAAGCAGTCGGTCACCAAACGCTGTGGCCACTGGACCCGTGCAGAGACACATGTGCCACACATGGCTTTAGAGACAATAGTCACCTCTCAGATAAGGTGCACACCAGCATGCCACACCTCCAAATGTAACTCAATACCATAACTATTGTTTCTATCATCACCCCCAATTTTATGTTTTTTATCCCCGTCCACAGCCGACAAACTGAAAACTGTGTTTTTCACTGATACAGTGATGTAATTATGATTCAATCATTTGTAAGCCATTCAAAATGGCAGAAAGCCACGTTTCAGATTTCAGACTTCATTAGAAGCAGCTTCATTACTTCATTTACTTACATAAAAATATACTGTAGTGTGTTTTACGCAGACTTTCAGATTGTGATTTTCTGCACTGCATTAGACAAAGAGCATGGTGCTTTTCTGTTGCCACCAGTGATTTCCAGTACCCCCTGATGTGAGACCCCACTGCCGTGTCACACCTGGTCAGCCTTTTCTCTTTCCCTCCTCTCTCCCTCCCCCCATCGCCCTCTTTCTTTCTCTCTTCCTCCCCTCCCTCCCTTCACCTCTCCCTCTTTCTTTCTGTCCTCCATAATTCGGGGGGACTGTCTGTACTGCAGGACGTCTTACTAAATGTCACCACTTTCCACACCAGCGACATTTGGAATATCTTATCAGAAGCCATTTTGAATGCTGAAAATTTGGTTTTTTTACCATAGCCTGAACGCATAATGAGTATTGTATCTGAGATGTGGGCTTCTTTGTTCTAAAGATATGAAAAGGAGAGGGTTTGAAGGTATAATTAGTCCGTCTGTGTAGCAGTTCCCCACAGCTATCCATTAGGCTTTATTCAACAAGTCACTGGAGCCCCCATCTCACTTTCTTTGTTGCAAAAGGCTCAATAATAATAATAATAATTGCAGATTGATCATTGAAAGCCTCAGACAGGAAAAGCGTGTGGAGAGGAATAATGACACCCTGCATATATCTGCCCCAACAAAAGATTTCCATACAAATTCAGAATTCAGGAGGCAATTTATCCCAAATCAATTATGTTTTTCCATCAACATGAAACAGTGAGGCAGAGGCAGACAGCAGCTTTTGTCCAGACAGAGCGAGACATGTCTGGACTCAAATACATGCGGTCAATACACAGCAGGGAGGACATAAACAGACATGGACATATGGACACTGTTGGCACGGTGTTTATGGACCGTGGTGTATCTTTAGTTGACTGTTTAGACGACTGATGTGAACTATCCTAAAGATCCATAAAGATCTATGTACTCTTGACCTCCCGTGTACTCTTATGTACTCTTATCCTGGCTGATCCGGAGAATTGTCCCCAGATGATATTGAGAGATTTGTCTAAAATAAAGGACTAGGCCTGTCACGGTAATTACAATATCGACTTATCGTTCAATACGTGACAGATGGAACAATTATTTCTGTGTGTCAGTATTCATCCTGGATACTTTTTCTTCGTGCTAGAGGGGGACTTTTTCTTATTTTTTTGTACTCATTAAGTGTTTCATTGACATATTGCAGCTCATGTTCATTCAAAATGCTGCATAATAGTTGTTTTGGGGTAAATTCTGCTTTAGGATCAGTGGTAAAATGGCAATGAATATTATTATTTATTGTCTGTACTTCAAAATTTGTTGTCATGACACATCTACAAAGGACACATTCTGTACAGGACACATTACAAATCCTTATCTTAGCTTAAGATACTATCTTGGAAAACAATAGTGCTAGCCAGTATGCTAATAGATATGAGAGTAGCCATTAGGGGCCTGAATGATTACGCAAAATATGACAATTCAAGAGACCAAACTGTAAACAAGTAGGTGTATTAGTTTCAGTTTCAGATCAGACTGTATATATAAATGGACATAGCTAACCTGCTATATCAGATTAACCTTTATTTCGCTATTGTGCCCTTAAATCAAAATATGAACATTAATAAGAGACAAATCAGCTGCCTTCTTTCCCCGAGGACACTCTTTCTAGCGTTAGCAACATGTTTGATTGACAGTGGTGCAAAGCTAAGCAGAAAGAGGTGTTATCTTCAGCAGCTTCACTCCTGATTGGCTCTTTGGTTGCTATGATACTCGTGGTCGGAATTCCAACTATGAAACTCAGCTCCAAATTCGCCGCTATAACCGCTCTAGCCTCGATGAAGTTCATTTGACTGGGACGCTATGGGTGACGTGACACTCACTTAGTCCACGTCTTTATACAGTCCAAGCTTTAGACGGATATAAGGCAGTGTCCACCAACAATCTGACCAGAACTGAAGATCCACTTGTATGAGCAGCGAAACATCTCCACTCTAAAATCTTTTCTTTTGCCACCTTTCTTAAATACCATCCAATTCTAAATCTTACATGTTTGGCCCCTCTCACATTTAGTTTTATTGTTCAAGGTTGTTCCTGCAAAACAACAAAACAGTTTTGGTGATTTAGTTTGACAATGAATGTGCCTCCTCACGCCGCCTGCCACTTTGGGTTGAAAAATTGAACAGGGGACCCTCAGTTGGTGAATGAAAGTGAAAGCATCCTGGATCGGTCAAGAGAAACATGTGTGTGTGTGTGTGTGTGTGTGTGTATAATAACCAGTTTATGTCCTTTTAACTTAACTAATTAACCAATCAGATAAATGCATAAATGTGGATTTCTGCGGACTTGACAAACACTACACTAAACTCTTGCATCTGAGCTAAAAGTAGTTATAGATTCTGTCATGATAACACATTTTGAAGAACAATATATTGCTGAAGAAAATATAGCCGATTAACGATAATAAATGAATCGATTGTGCCACAAAACTATTCTACATTTACATCTTTAAAAAAAAACATGAGCTGCAAGTTCAAAATTCAACAGCTCTCTACAGCTCAAACCTCATCGTAGTACGTCAAAAATAACAAAATATTCCCCACTAGCTCAAAGAAAAAATACCTGCTATAAATATTGACCCCCAAAAAGTATTGTTCATGTATTCATCATGTATTGAATGATAAGTCCATGTAGTATTTCTCATGACAGGCCTGTTCTGTTCTGCAGGATACTCAAGAGGAAATGTCTTACATGTAGGTTCAAGGTTCACGGTTACTTTATTGGTACCAACCAGTGGGGGAACGTAAAGAAGTAAAAGCAGTAAAGTATTGAACTTACATATACATTTTTAGATATCTTTACTTTTCTTAAATGGATACTTTTTAATTTTACTTCACTACATTTGATACCAGTATCTGTACTTTCTTCTCCACTACATTTATGAACAGGACTGAAAAGTAAAAGTATTTTTTTATTATAGTTTGAGACCTGCTGAAAAATCTGTTTAGCCTGTTCATAATTTGAGGAAACAAAAATATACAAATAAAAACCTCTAGAACAAATGGTTTCTGTTTAACAAAATTCAGCACAAATCTGTATCAAAATCACTAGAATTTAAGCTTTATTAGACCTCAAATATGCTCACCATATTTTTTTTTACTACATTTTTAATTAAGTACTTCAATATTTTTACTTAAGTAGTTTCTTTCATGTGATAATTTTACTTTTGCTTATTATTTTTACTCCGGTATCTGTACTAATTCTGTATTAAATAACAAAATTGAGTTCCACCACTGATCCCAACAAGTACATTTAGTTTGGCAGTGAGTCTCCTGATTCATTCATGAATTCACAAATACACAAGTATTCAACTGGAAAAGTGACAACAGTGTGTAGTGCAGTCTCAAACAACTAAAACCCTATTAGAAAAACGCATTAAAACACGAGTACAAACACAGCGCACGTGCAAAGAGGCATAAATAAGACAAACACAATAACATCACTTGTTCAGGACACTTACGGCGGCTGGGACAGAGGTGCATTTATAGCTCTTGGTTTTACAGAGGCTCTTTAAACCTCCGTCGTGATGGGAGCAGTTGGAACTCATTATTAAGAGGATGGGAGTCGTCTTTTAAAATGACCTCTGCCAGCCTCTGTACCTGCTCAGAGTAAAGAGACACAGAGTAAAGCTGAGAGTCCACGATCGACTTTCCCATTTAACCACCTGATTCAGACCGTTTCTGTTTTAAAGAGACAAGTTATAAAACCATATTATACTGGAATTATACTGGAATATCCCAAAAAGCAAAATGTATTTGCTCTTAAACCTTGTGTTGAATACTGCGTGTTACAGACATTGAGATGAACTTGTTTCTCAGTAAGAACACTACACATACTGTATTTTCCAGAGTATTAGTCGCTCTGGAGTATAAGTCAAAAAATGCATAATAATGAAGAAAAAACATGGTTGTCAGTGTGATCGTAACAAAGAGGTGAAATTATGCGACTTATATTCCACATATAAGTCGTATCTGAGTATAAGTCGCACCCCCAGCCAAACTTTGAAAAGAAAAAAAAGTGCAACTTGTAGTTTGGAAAATATGGTACTCAAACATGTGTCAATGAAACAAAACACACCTCTTTGTATGTTTTTGAAGAGGTAACGACATTATAACATGGATAAAAGCTCACAAAAGTCAATTTTGCTGCTGGTGAATGAAGTTTGAGCACTTGTAGCAAAAATAATGTTTAGCTTTCTTGCCGTGGTTATAATAATAATAATGCTTTTTATTTATAAGCGCCTCTCAAAACACCCAAGGACACTGAACAAGATAAAATTAGATAAAAAAAACATACAAATACAATAAAACATGACAAAAAACTGATTGATAAAAGATGTGTGATTGGTTACAAGAGGTAGGACAGTCTGAACAGGTGAGTTTTGAGTCTGGATTTGAAGAGTGGAAGAGAGTCTAAGTTGCGGAGATCAGGAGGGAGAGAGTTCCAGAGCTGGGGGGGGGGGGGGGATGTGGAGGAGGGCAGATATGTATGAAGGGGCGAGGTTGTGTGTTGCTTTGAAGGTGGTAATTAGTATTTTGAAGTTAATTCTCTGTTTTATGAGGAGCCAGTGGAGTTGTTGTAGGACGGGGGTGATGCGGTGGATAGTGGGGGTCCGTGTTATGACCCGGGCTGCAGAGTTCTGAAGGAGCTGCAGTTTATGGAGGGTTTTCTATTGGGGAGACCAAAGGTTGATAGAATTCCAGGTATTTAAAGAAGACATATTGTGTTTGTGTCTGCTATATACTGTTATTTTCCACTGCGGCGTACAAGTCAAAAAATGCATAATAATGAAGAAAAAAACGTGGTTGTCAGGTTGTCAATGTGACCGTAACGAAGATGTGACATTATATACTTAGATGCGACTTATATTCCACATATAAGTCACACCCTTGAGTATAAGTCGCACCCCAGAAAATACGGTACTTATTTTAAGATGTCTTCACTGCAAAAAGCTACTTCAGTTACTGCAGCTATCCATATTCCTCCATCATTCATGACCTTGCAAGGACAATATTTAAAATGAGTTTAAGCCCATGTAGGATCAGCCCCTTTATAGATACTTTAGGTATTTTTCTCATCATATAAGTACCAGCTCCTTTGTCTGTACCTTCACTCATCTTATATTAGATAAAAACTTCTTTCAACTCTCTGCCTCGTCTAGAACTCTTCCCCCACAATCACACTTCCAGAAAGTAGGATGTACCGGCTCTTCCACTTTTATACAATACGGAATTTTAGGTGATATTATTGTTATAGTGGAGAATTTGGAAACTTGAAAACCAAACCATTATCCAAGTTTGTGTGAGCGTTGTGAAGCATCAGCGCGCATCTCCAGCCCGCCTCTGCTGCCGCCTCAGTACTCATCACTTTAACAAATGCACAAATACAGTGTTCTCAGGAGTCTAAAATTACACAAGATTAGTCACTGCGATTCTGTTTGTTCTTAGTCTTTCTCAAACTGTCATGTCTGTCTGTGCATCAAGTCCGCGCTCGCCAATTAAAGAGATATGCCCCAAAAGTTTCACAAGCACAGCCAGGGTTCTGTAATGAGGAGAACATATGAAATTTATCTTCCAATTATTTCCAATTTAACCATATCATTTTGTGTTACCGTAACTGGTTTGGTAGTGTGCGTGTGTGTGTGTGTGTGCGTGTGTGTGTGTGTGTGTGTGTGGTGGGAATTAACCACACTGATACAGTTCATTTTTAAATCATTAAACTGTATTTGACCATGATAATAGAGACTTTAAATGAGTAATAGCGAATGCACACGCTTAAGAAATGGTGATTTGCCTGTCAATCTCAATATGTTCACTCCACAAGACTGAAATCTGACGTTATTTGCTAAGTTTGAATGATTTAGTGCTAAAGTCTGTATGGGTCAAGAGAGTTATATAATGATGTATAATATTTAGGGTGTTTTTAAGGAGCTCGGTCACACGGGGGAGCTCGGAGTAGAGCCGCTGCTCCTCCACGTCGAGAGGAGCCAGATGCTTCCTGGACGCCTTCCGTGGGAGGTGTCCAGGAAGCATCACCAGGAGGAAAAGGAGGCCCCATGGAAGACTCAGGACATGCTGGAGGGACTATGTCTCCCGGAACACCTTGGGGTCCCACTAGAGGAGACTACTGGAGGACATGTCTGGGGTGGGGGAAGTCTGGGAGTCCCTGCTCAGACTGGTGCTCCCGTGACCCGGCCCCGGATAAGCGGAAGAAAATGGATGGTTGTTTTTAAAGATTTTGTGAAATTGAAGATAAGTAATACCATACTGTGAAACATTCCAGGCAAGCCAAAAATGTTTTTGTGGGAATAAGTAGGTGGTGAAGAATCCACCAGAAAAGTTACACGGTGAATCTTTAACTTCCATGTAACTCTTCTCAAAGGTTCTACCATTATTAATGGGATCGTATCACACTATTTTCTGATTATTTATAATGTTGTTTCCTCATCACAAACAGACCTGGAGTTGTGTTTTGTTTCATTCACACATTTAACACACAAACCCTGCGTATTTAGCCTAAGTTGTTCTCTCAAATGGAAAACACCTTGTGATGTCATCATGTGGTAATACACTCCACTGTGTTTTAAACTCCATACACCTTCACTAGAATCATTTGCATGATTTCAGCACTTGAATTGCTGGTATTTACTGAATAAAGGGTAAAAGGAGTTGTTAACGTGAAAACTATCTCTTCATGACATCACAAGGTGGAACTAAGCATTTTGAGCTTTGGAGAAGTGGACAGACTAATAATAAACAGTTACTCAAGCATATGTGAATGAACCAAAACACAACCCCAGGTATGTTTTTGATGAAGGAACAACATTATAACACGGCTTAAAGCTTGCACGAATGCTTTTTGTGTAATGGAGGACGTCTGAGGTTAAGGTTCAGGTTTGTTTATCATGCATTATTATTCACATAAGTACAAGAAACCACAGAACTCTAGGTTTATATATTACCATGTTTTATTAAATTGTAACACCTAAAGGAAACCCAATGATAATGCAACCTTCCTACTGCAAAGCCAAAGTCTTAACCACTATTCCGCTGTGTCCCTTAAAGATTTCATCTCTAATTGTTATTAATTGTACAGTATAATACTTCAGGTGTTTGTAAGGATTTAGTGAAACTTCTGAACAATAAACATAGGAAATTTCATGTTTGCTACTGGTTTTGATCCTGCAACAAAGTATTGTCTGTTTCAATGAGCAAATAAATAAATAAATAAACGCACCAGAGGACTTTACAATCACCAAGCTGAAATGATTAGCTTAATAACTTGTGCAATTAGAATTAACAAGCATAACTCTAACTTAATGAAACCGGGAGACAGATTTTAATTATAGAAATGCGTTTTGTAATTAGGACTGGGTTTAAGAGTCCTCATAAGTACAAGTGAAGACTGCATGTGACTAAAGATTAAACAATAAATCCACCAGGGACAAACTGTTACTTATTAGATTCATTACAATATTTTTGGGGCTCAACAGACCACAGAACGTTTAGCCCTGTGCACTCAATTGCGAGATAGGGTTGGAGACAGCAGTGCTCTATTGTATATGTTCTATCCAATTTTTGTATTTGTTTCCAGTTTCATTTTCTTTAGTCGTGAAACAAATCTCTAATATATACCCACTTAGCAACAGCACCATGTTTAATATTTATATAGAGCACTGTACAGTATTCATGTATTTGTGTGTACTTTCCCTCAGTGAGTCAGACTTACATCATGAGTTCAGACATTTGTTCTGTAATGTGAGATAAAAGTGTTTGGGAAGGCCGGATAAATTGGCAGTGCAAAAAAACTGGAATAATCTCAAAGCAATTTATGCGTTTAAAGGCAAAGTGGATTTAACATCATTTGGACGAGAGTGAGAGGAAACCACTGTGTTTGGGGAGAGATGCCCAGATTAATCGCGCTGTTAAAAGGTTTTTTGGCTCTTTATGTTTAGCGATGGGCCCCGTGAATACAGGTACTCATCTTTATTTCATTGAGAATTTAAAATATTTGAGTAGAGTTAAAACGTTTCCCAGTGTTGTGACCTTTGTAACTATTGATTTGAACAGACATATTCACAGTTTTAAGAATTCAGTTATTTTTTCTCCCATATTTAAAGAAAACATTCTTTTCTTTTTGTAATAATGGTGGAATAGGATTTGTCCAGTTTAAAGAGAGAGATGCCATCCAAAAATAACCAAATACAAAATATACATGATACATATAGACTGTATATATAAATGTGCATAGCTAACCTGTTAACTGCTGCTTTCCGAATAGGAAGTGATCACGGGTTTGGCTGAAAACTCTGGGCGATGTCTGACTGAGGACCAGTGTTGGGAGTAACGGCGTTAAACTATAACTTACTAACTGCCCTACTTTTTCAGTAACGGAGTAATCTAACTAATTACTTTTCCCAGCATCGAGATAAAAGGTTTGTTTGAGATGAGGCGAGCGTAGAAACGACGCTGTCGATCGGTGCACGGTGCATACCGGTTAGTTTTGTGTCCAAGATGCCACCGACTTGCTCTGACGTAACTTGTGCGCCGGTAACGGGAAGTTTTTGAGCGCAGCAGCTCTCCACCGACTGCAGCCGCCTGCATGGACTACAAACGCGTAATGCATGATGAGAAATGATGTCCTGTCCACAAGTGCATTCACAGCGGATTGGGTCCGAGTTGTGTTTTGATCAGAAACGTGACTGTGTTCTCTCCAAAGAGGAACAGGCTCAGATCAGAGGTGATTAATATTTGAATACTGGACAGAGAATTACAGTGCGTGGCCAGAGAAGGTTAAAGGTTTTGTCTTATTTTACATGGTTTACATTTGAAAGCCTTATTTTTGCAAAACATGGTAATGAATCTTTTCAGTATTATACTGAAAGTACTTTATTGTTACTGTTTATTTTAATGAAGAAAATACTTGAAGTACAGTTGACTGAAATTGTGTGACATGTTGATTTATTTGCACTTCAAATGAAATGTTTTATATATTTTTTTATTTTTGATAAATTCTATAATTTACTTGGAAACAAATGCAAAATAATTGCAATCTGTTAAAGTAAAATAAATGCAGGGACTCCCAGACTTCCCTCACCCCGGACACGTCCTCCAGCTCCTCCGGTGGGACCCCAAGGCGTTCCCAGGCCAGCTGAGAGACATAGTCCCTCCAGCGTGTCCTGGGTCTTCCCCGGGGCCTCCTCCCGGTGGGACATGCCCAGAACACCTCCCTAGGGAGGCGTCCAGGAGGCATCCTGAGCAGATGCCCGAGCCACCTCAGCTGGTTCCTCTCAACGTGTAGGAGCAGCGGCTCTACTCCGAGCTCCTCCCGTGTGACCGAGCTCCTCACCCTATCCCTAAGGGTGCGCCCGGCCACTCTGCGGAGGAAGCCCATTTCAGCCGCTTGTATCCGCGATCTTGTCCTTTCGGTCATTACCCAAAGCTCATGACCATAGGTGAGGGTAGGAACGTAGATTGACCGGTAAATCGAGAGCTTCGCCTTCCGGCTCAGCTCCTTCTTTACCACAACGGACCGATACAGCGACCGCATCACTGCAGACGCTGCACCGATCCGCCTGTCAATCTCACGCTCCATCCTTCCCTCACTCGTGAACAAGACCCCGAGATACTTGAACTCCTCCACTTGGGGCAGAGACTCACCACCCACCCGGAGAGAGCAAACCACCTTTTTCCGGTCGAGAACCATGGCCTCGGATTTGGAGGAGCTGATTCTCATCCCAGCCGCTTCACACTCGGCTGCAAACCGCCCCAGTGCCTGCTGCAGGTCCTGGCTCGAAGAAGCCATCAGGACAACATCATCTGCAAACAGCAGAGATGAAATCCTGTGGTTCCCAAACCAGGCCCCCTCCGGCCCCTGGCTGCGCCTAGAAATTCTGTCCATAAATATAATGAACAGAACCGGTGACAAAGGGCAGCCCTGGCGGAGTCCAACATGCACTGGGAACAGGTCTGACTTACTGCCGGCAATGCGAACACAGCTTCTGCTCCGGTCATACAGGGACCGGACAGCCCTTAGCAAAGAGCCCCGGACCCCATACTCCCAGAGCACCCCCCAAAGGACACCACGAGGGACACGGTCGAATGCCTTCTCCAGATCCACAAAACACATGTGGACTGGTTGGGCATACTCCCATGAGCCCTCGAGGACCCGATGGAGAGTATAGAGCTGGTCCAGTGTTCCACGACCAGGACGAAAACCACACTGCTCCTCCTGAATCCGAGGTTCGACTATCGGTCGGATTCTCCTCTCCAGCACCCTGGAATAGACCTTACCGGGAAGGCTGAGGAGTGTGATTCCCCTGTAATTGGAACACACCCTCCGGTCCCCCTTCTTATACAGAGGGACCACCACCCCGGTCTGCCATTCCACAGGTACTGTCCCCGACCGCCACGCGATGTTGCAGAGACGTGTCAGCCAAGACAGTCCCACAACATCCAGAGACTTGAGGTACTCAGGACGGATCTCATCCACCCCCGGAGCCTTGCCACCGAGGAGCTTGCCAACCACCTCAGTGACTTCAGCCAGGGTGATGGACGAGTCCGCCTCTGGGTCCCCAGTTTCTGCTTCCTCCTCGGAAGACGTGACAGTGGGATTGAGGAGATCCTCAAAGTATTCCTTCCACCGCCCGACAACATCCCCAGTCGAGGTCAGCAGCTCTCCACCCGCACTGTAAACAGTGTTGGTGAAGCACTGCTTTCCCCTCCTGAGGCGTCGGACGGTTTGCCAGAATCTCTTTGAGGCCGTCCGATAGTCCTCCTCCATGGCCTCCCCGAACTCCTCCCAACCCCGAGTTTTTGCCTCTGTGACTGCCCGAGCCGCGGCACGCTTGGCCTGCCGGTACTCATCAGCTGCCTCAGGAGTCCCACGAGCCAACCAGGCTCGATAGGACTCCTTCTTCAGCTTGACGGCATCCCTTACTTCCGGTGTCCACCACCGGGTTCGGGGATTGCCGCCGCGACAAGCACCACAGACCTTACGACCACAGCTACGAGCAGCCGCATCGACAATAGAGGTGGAGAACATGGCCCACTCGGAGTCCATGTCTCCAACCTCCCCCGGGATCAGGGAGAAGCTCTCCCGGAGGTGGGAGTTGAAGACCCCCCTGACAGAGGGCTCCGCCAGACGTTCCCAGCAGACCCTCACAATACGCTTGGGCCTGCCAGGTCTGTCCGGCTTCCTCCTCCGCCAGCGGATCCAACTCACCACCAGGTGGTGATCAGTTGACAGCTCAGCCCCTCTCTTCACCTGAGTGTCCAAGACACGCGGTCGGAGGTCAGATGACACGACAACAAAGTCGATCATCGACCTCCGACCTAGAGTGTCCTGGTGCCACGTGCACCGATGGACACCCTTGTGCTCGAACATGGTGTTTGTTATGGACAAGCTGTGGCTAGCACAGAAGTCCAATAACAAAACACCGCTCGGGTTCAGATCGGGGAGGCCGTTCCTCCCAATCACGCCCCTCCAAGTGTCACTGTCGTTACCCACATGGGCGTTGAAGTCCCCCAGGAGAACAACGGAGTCCCCGGTTGGTGCACTGTCTAGTACCCCTCCCAGGGACTCCAAGAAGGCCGGGTACTCTGCACTGCTGTTTGGCCCGTAGGCCGACACAACAGTGAGAGACCTGTCCCCGACCCGAAGGCGCAGGGACGCGACCCTCTCGTTCACCGGAGTGAACCCCAACACGCAGCGGCTGTGTTGGGGTTCACATCTGTTGTGTTTTTATTTTTTTAACATAATAAGTAACGTGGAGTAAAGTAACGCGGAGTAATTACTTTGCCTAGTAACTAGTTACTTCTCCCAAAAAGTAACTGAGTTACTAACTCAGTTACTTTTTGGGGGAAGTAACTTGTAACTATAACTAATTACATTTTTGAAGTAAGATGCCCAACACTGCTGAGGACATTCTTACATTAACAGCAGCTTTAACAGGGCAAACCCAAAGTGTCATGTATCCTAATAATAAAGTAAATATTGTTGCGCTCCGGTGATGACATAACTCCACTCTTGTTCTCCGAAAGTGAGAAACCTCATCATGGTGAATAATCAGGCTGCTAGGAATATGTAGAAAAGAGAGAGACAACTTGCAAACCATTTAAATGAACGAGCTGTTTTCCACATTTAGCATTTGAACTATATTTGGTTTGCACTGCATTTGGTTACAATGTTCTTCTCATTTCAAATACATGAGAAGCTAAGGACTTGTTTGCTCTGTAGCCATGGGTTTTAGAATTATGAACAATGAATAATAATAATAATAATAATAATAATCTTCATTTATATAGTGCCTTTAATAAAACAGAGTGCTTCACAACAAAGTAAAGACTAACACACACACAGAAGATAAAATACAAAACAATAAGAGTTTTACGAAGTGATTTAAAAGACAATACTGATGGTGCAAGTCATATCTCCACAGGCAGGTCACTCCACAGCCCAGGCGCCCACTTCGAGAAGGCTCCATCGCCTTTCATTGGGAGCCTCAACTTTGGAACAGCAAACAGAGACCTGCCCGAGGATCTAAGGCTGTGGAAGAACAGCTAACAAGGACCTTCTTGAGGATCTAAGGCTGCGAGAGAACAGCTAACTGAGACCTGCCTGAAGATCTAAGGCTACAGGAGAACAGCTAAAAGAGACCTGCCTCAGGACCTTAGGCTGCGAGAGAACAGGTATCCGGGACTTGCATGAGGACCTAAGGATGTGGGAGAACAGCTAACAGGGACCTACCTGAGGATCTAAGGCTCGTAGGGGGTTGAAATTTCTAAAATGTACCGTGATGCAAGACTTAAATGAGCTTTCAAAGAGCTCAGTGAAATCTTAAAATCAATCCTAAAACCGAGATTTCTTGTAGAGGGAGTTATGTTCACAAAGAGGAGGTGAAATGGACGGGGGTGAATCGACAACCTCAGATTTGGAGGTGTTGAGCTGAGGGAAGTTCTGCACCATTCAACTGTTCACATGGTTAAAGCAGACTAACACAACACTTAAACTGTTACCAGGCTTAAGACTTAAAACTAATTATTATATCTTCTAAATGGAAAAATTTCAAAAGTCGCCTATAACAGGAAGTTGAGCGTCCCGAGCAGTGGGGAGTCCCGAGCTGCAGGTCCAGTGGGAGTCTTTTTAAATGGCTTTTACTAGAGTCATTAATATTGTACACAGTGTAATAGGCCCTGAGCCCTGGGACAGAGCAGGCAGCGTGATTACTGCAAACACTCCCATTAAAAGTGATTAGGCCTCGTCAAAGAGGAATCCTCCGTCCACTGAAGCCTCTGATCGTTCCATTACAACTACAGGAATTAAAGCATTGAGGTGTAATGGGAGAGGAACGTTCCAGGGACCTGTCTCTTTTACACTTCAGTTTTGAGAGAGATCGTTTTGATTTTAACTTTTAGAATCATTTAAGCTGTGAAAAAAAAGAGAAAAAAAAGTGAGAGTAAAAGATACACTATGTCACTTTTCTGGTGGAGGGTCTGCCAACTTCTTGTCCCCATGGAGATATTATAACTTTGCTTGAAATGTTGCACAGTACATTATATTATATCATTGCAAGAAAATAAACTGTCACCCTGTTTGTCTCCATGAAGATAGATAAGTAATACCATACTGTGGAACATTACCAAAAAGAAGGTGGTGGACAATCCGCCTGAGAAGTTACATGGTGAACCTTTAAATTCCATGTAATTCTTCAAAAAGGTTTTACAATTATTAAGGTTAAAGGTCTCATATTACACAAAATGGACTCGTTTGAGAAAAACATACCTGGAGTTTAGTTTTTGGGTTTTTTTTTATTATTAGTGTGTCTATGTCTCCAAAGTTCAAAATGCTCTGTTCCACCTTGTGATGTCATCAAGCTGTAGTTTTCAAGTTGACGGCTACATTTTACCTTTAGTTCATTTAGAGATTTGGCAATTTCAGGGCTGAAATTATGTATGTAAATGAAAGGTGTATGGAGTTTAAAAACACTGTAGAGCACTTCCTGTATTACCACTTGATGACATCACAAGGTGGAACAGAGTGTTTTCCGTTTCAGAGAAGAACTCAGCCTAAGTATACAGGGTTTGTGTGTTAAACATGTGTAACTAAAACAAAACTAAGCTCAGGGTCTGTTTGTGATGAGGAAAAAACATTATAACAGATCAGAAAATAGCGTAATACTAGCCCTTTAAGGTTCAAGTTAGTTAACGATGCATTATTATTACTTACAAACAAGAGACCGCACAACTCAACGACCCTTCTCCAGATCTTGATTCCAGATGAAAGTTTACAAATTACCATGTGTTATGAAATTCTAACGCCTGAAGAAAACCCAACAAAAGCGTAACCTTCCTATCGCAAGGCCAAACCCCTGACCACTGGGCCACCGTGCCCTTTAAAGACAACATCTCTAATCATTATTAATTGTACAACCGATTCATCTTGACACCTTAAATGCTTCCACGCCAGCACCCATGGGCCCCTACCATCTCAGCCCTGACGAATGATCCGAGCACCTCTTTATTATGCACGCCATCACGGACGAGAGGAAGAGGAGAGGAAGAGGAGAGGAAGAGGAGCACTCAAATCGCCCGAGCAGCGTGAAATGACATCGCTAATACACAACAAACTGCCTGTTCTGCCTGGGAATGGCTGTTGGAGCTTGTTGCATGGTTTGTTAGCTCTGCTCTCCACTCTCCAATGCAAATAACAGGGGCTTGGACTTGGAAATAACGTGCATATTGAGTCTTCATAGGTGTTTATTGCGCTATTTTATTTGCCTAAATGTTGCCTATACGACTCCAGCGCTAAATGTTTGATACTATGGGAATATGTTCACTTTACTCTAATGCGTTGTGCAGTTTGGAGATAGTTCCAGTTTGATGTAGCTTGAAAATGTGGATGTTTTGAGTATCCGCAGTGAAACAAAACAACAAATAACTTTTTTTGATATAGCGCACCCATGTAACCGGTTCATATGTAACTGTATAATGACATGATTATAGTTTTGTTCATACCTAGTGTTTGATTTACTGTGACGCCGTGGTCCTCCTGACACTTCCTCTATATTTTGTTTCTTCTTTGCTTCACCCATAGCGTTCGGCTCCAGTCAAGTGAAGCTCATGGAGGCTAGCTCCTGACCGCGAGTATCACAGCAACCAAAGAGCCAATCGGGAGCGAGGCTGTTGAAGGTAACGCCCCTTCCTACCCGTGGAGGTGCTTAGACAGAGCAGAAGTGACCTCAGGGAAAGAAGGCGCTTGTTTTGTCTGTTGTTAATGTAATGTTGTTTAATATCTTGATTTACGGACACAATATACAATCTATACTATATCTGGTATAAAATTCAGGGTTTGACCGCTACCTCTTCCAGTTCTAAATCCAGTTTTGGGAAGCGTTCACTCATCTATTGTAATCCCATGATTTAAGTGTTCTTTTGTTGTTATTTTGCCTTTATTTACGTCCATAATTATTATTTTGTTGTAGTTATAATAAGAGCAAAACTGATGTCCAATTATGAAGAGCAGTGGCTGAATGGATCTTGGCTAAATCCAAGTTGCGAACATGTTTTCACTTAAAAGATACGGTTAAGACTGAATTTTATGTCAGAGCAAATTTGAGCAGGAATCAAAGATCATAAGGCCTTAGAAACTGGGAGGTTTTCTCAAGCCTCTGAAGAAGAAAAACTTTGCGGTTTATGTGAGTTGGGAGAAGTGGAAAGTGAAGCTCATTTTTTGTTGTATTGTCCATTTTATGATCAATATATTTGATGAAATGTTCACCCAGTGCCCTGATATGTTCTGGTGTCATGACGACAACAAGATGAAATGTTTTTTTTCATTCTAATGTTTATAAGTTGGCTTCATCTCGCTGTAAAGCCTGGAGGAAGTGGCACATGAGTTTGTTTGAATGAGTTGTTTTTTGTAACACACAACTGGCCTATTTTCTTTTCTTTTATTGTATTTTGTTGGTGTCTTGCATTTTTTGTATGCAAGACACAATAATAAAATTGAATCAATAAATAAAAAAAAATAAAAAAAAATTAGTTCATAGTGAGTTTTGTCGTGGTTTCGTTGTTTTAATGTGTTCATGTGAAGATGTGCGGGGAAATGCTAACTCTGTCCTTTATCTACTCCCCTGTAGTTTGGGTTGGACTGATAAACAGTGGCACATGTTGATCCTATTTTCTATTATCGTGAACCAGATTAAATGGAGAGCGCCTCCAAAATTCCCCGCTGTGTTCCGTGGCTCCTTAATGCACCACAACCTTTACAAACAACACAACGCAGAAGTCCACCGGTCACATAGATATTACTGCAATATGACAATTAGCTTTATCAGTTGTGACAGTGTTTGCCTGGAATGTAGTATTTTATCATGACCTTATCTGTTTAAGGTAAGTTTGTAAAGTTGGCCTATATTGTCCACATAGAGAAATATGTCCCACGCAATTTGATTCATCTTTAAATAGCAAAAGATGAAATTAAATCTGTCAACTGGACAAATCGTTGTAGGAGTGAAGACGTTTCACTGCTCATCTTCAGTTCTGGTCAGATTGCTGGTGGACACTGCCTTATATCTGTCTGAAGGGAGGAGCTAATTACACTGAGACTGTAAACAGCTATTGTGTCCAGTTTAATCTTAAAGAACCCTATTCAACCTTTAATGAGCCTGCAATTGTTCTCTTTATCTTTCCTAACAAAAATAGCTTCCTTAACTCCTTTCTCAAACCATTTCTTTTCTCTGGCTGAGATCTGAACTTCACTGTCTTCAAAGGAGCGGTTAGTGTCTTTCAGATGGAGATGTACAGGAGACGGGGGTCCTGAGGGACTCTCACACCAGTGTTGGTTCATTCTCTTACGAAGTGGCTGATTAGTTTCTCCAATGTAACACTCACTGCACTCTTCACTTCACTGAATGGAGTAGAGCACATTACTTTGTTTATGGCTCGGGGTTTTGTCCTTTGGGGGAACCAGTGTTTGTAGGTTTGAAATGGACTGGAATCTCAAACTGTCTGAAAATGATCTGAAGTTTTTCAGACACACCCACTTTCTAAGGAATAGTTACACCTTTTGTTCTAGGTTCAAATTCCCTGTTGTTCTTAAATGTCACTGCAGTAACCCGTTTGGATCTCCAGATCTTGAGCTAGGCTTGGTCAAGACTACTTTAGTCGCGCAATTTTACGTATCATGTTTTACGTGGTTTGGTTTAAGTATAAATTAAGAGTTCATTCGCAAAAACAGATAAGTGCCATTTGAAAAAGTCATCGGAGGCTTGTAGTTTTCTCTTGGTATGGTAATATTTCCCAAAGCCAAGGTATTTAACTGCTATCAACATATTGTTTAATCCCTTCTTCATAAAATCCACTGTACATTATTACCATTGCTATTGGTTTTGCTGTTGAACTCATCAAATAAGTAAATCATAATAAGACGTAAGTAAATCATTTTCATTGAACTCTTTGCCTCTTAGCCCCTCGAAGTAGACAGAGTTACGAGTGAAGAGGTGAGCCAAGTTCAACTAAAAACATTTGTGTGTGGCTTTAACTCTCTTCTGTCTGACTATCTATGTTGTTTGGAACATGAATAAAACATGGCTTTATAGAATTTCACAACAACTGAGTTCATATTTCATCTTTTCTGTCATTCTCATGTAAAGGACAGTGTAACTTTGTCCCATGTGGTGTCCTGCAGGCTCTCTTCTGAAGACTGTCCCTCTGAGCTGGACACATGTGGGACAGATAGGCGTGTTCCCCGCAGCGCCCCCCGTAGGTCGCTCACATCGGCACAGCGCTCCGTTGGTGTTATTGGCAGGTGGTGCGTGAAGCGTCCTCGTCATGACCCTGAGGCGGCTTAACTCAAACTGAAAAGCCCTGTCAACTGCTGTCACCGCAAGGACACGGGAGTCAAACTACAGCAGAATCTGACTGTTCTACTGTCTACGACCCGATGTGACACAAATGTGAATATATGTCGTCAAGTATTTCCTTTAGTTTTGGTCTAGTTTTAGTTTGACGATGTGAAGCTGATTATGTAGTTGGTTAAATCCATAATTGTTTTAGTAAATCAGAAAATATATTTGAATTTTAACTTTGATCAATCGTATTTATTGTAATCCAGTGGTGCAAGATAGTGAAGTACAAGTAGTACTGTACATAAGCAGAATTTTTAGGTATCTGTACTTTTTCTTAAATTTGAAGTGGATACTTTTTACTTTAATTCGAGAGCAGTATCTGTAGTTTCTATTCCACTACATTTTTGAACTGGACTGAAAAGTAAAAGTACTTTTCATATGATTTGAGAGGTTATTTTTACCATATTCGTGGAAACATCCTGACTACTTTTGAGTTTAAGCTTCAGGTTTGAGCAAACAGAAATAAATACAAAAAATTCATAAGAAACTGATTCATATTGCAATTGTCGACCAAAATCATTATCACTACATTTAAGACTTTAAAATGAACAACACTTGTGAGAAATACCTTTACTTTTTACTCTTAAAGTAATTTTTAAACAGATATTTAAATACTTTTACTTTACATTATTTTCCTGTGATACATTTACTTTTACTTGAGTGCATTTTTACCTCTGTATCTGGACTTTTGCTTCAGTAACAACATTGAGTACTTGATCCTCCACTGCTCTATTCACATATATAGTGTTATTTGGATGTTGAGTTTTTTGTTTGTCCATTTCCACTCATTTCTTTCACCCATTTATGTTTTTACTATTCAATAAAAATGACAGGGTTTTAGTTGACAGAAATCTGCATGTTAAATTACTACTATTGCTTTATATTTACTTTTACTTTTCAAAAATATGACATTGATGAAAACTATGTCAAAATATTAAAATTTTTGTCTATGAAATGAATGGAAATGGCCTGAATTTGTTTTGTAAAGAAGATTTATTGAGCTTGTGTCTGTTGTCTGTTGACACCTGTGGATCATAATGTTATAATTGCACATTTTAAATCGCGATATTCATCTAAACCGACTTAATAAAAGAAACAAACCCAGTGACTTCCACGTTAGAAAACTGCAGTGCACAATAGGAGCTGAGGTTGCCCTGAACCTCATCATCATGGTTAAAAGCTCTACAAAGTTTTGCAGATTAAGCCTGCTTTAAATACATTTTCACCCTACATAATGTGTTTCAAAATGTTTCACTGATTCAATTTATTCTTTTGCATATACTTAATTAATACATTTTTTGCCAGTTATGAAATATTTCGGTAATTTACAGATACAGGAAAACATAGACACCATGCACTCAGAAATGGCTGGGTTTGTAATGTAAAATAGCAACTTAGAGATTGTATTTACTAAAAGAAATGATCAGGTTCAGCTTTAGTTCATGTCCCTGTCACATATTTCACAGCACAGTGTAATCAGGAGCTAAACTGCGTTTTATCCCCCATCTGGGAGAATGAAAACCACCAATAGATACTAACAAATGAAACACTGCACCCCAAGTAATTACGTTTACCTGTCAAATTAAAATCAAGTTAAATATTTTGAATTCAGCCCTTTACCATCACGATAAATCCATTGTTTGCCGTGCTTCTTCACATACACATAAATGCCTGTCTGTGCCCTGACTCCACACACAGGTCAGACTGAGCACACATTATGAGGCTCATTTATCTCCTGTTTAAACGGAAGCTGCTGATAGGACACGGCTCAGATAAGCAGCAGGTGACGGGCGGTGACGGGCATTTAGGTTTATATGTTTGCTCTCACCGTGTTGTGGCGGTTTACGGAGGCTTACATACGGCATAAGATTCAGGTTTGACTTTTCAAAGCCTTATTTTTTGTGGAAATTGTTTTGAACTTTCGCAAAATCTGACGTTATTCAATTACCTTTTTACTATTTAGTTCCATACGGTTTACAGTCCACTATTTTACATATACAAATACATATACAATGAGCATAGATTCATTCATGTGACATTTGCAGATTATAAAAATGACTCATTAACAACGACTTTTTTATGATCGACAACCCAAATTTTCGTTTTTAAGAAGTTTCAGTGTTTTATCTTCATCTTGTTGTAGACCTAGGGCAGGGTAATAGGAAAAGCCTATTTACCCTACATGTATTGAGTCACACATGCAAAATACTGAATACAAACTCATTTTCCCATCTCAGCTTTTCTACAGTCAGAATCTGAAGTTTGCTGTTGGTGATCAGACTTCACAAGCCTGGACTTTGCTTCGACGTTACATCATATAGTACAAAATAAAGCAAAAAAATGAATAAACTTGATACAGTTTGGTACAGCTGCTTTGGAAAGTGGAACACAGGCCATATCGTTGTACCTGTGTAAAGGGTCTGGGGGCGTGGCCTGCCTCCCCTTCTGCTGTTAACTCCGTGATGTGCTGCTCTCTGCCCCCATAAAGTTGTGAGTCTACTGTTATGAGATACTCTTTGGAACATCTAAAGTTCGCTGACACGGTTTACAGTGGTCCCTTGTTTATCGCGGGGGTTACATTCTAAAAATAACCCACAATAGTAGTCAGCTTTACTTTTTACAATTATTCTATATGTTTTGCAGCTGTAAAACCCCTCACCACACACTTCATACACTTTTCTCACACAGGCATTAACATTTTCTCACATTTCTCTCTTGTTTAAACTCTCTCAAAGTTCAAACCTTCGTAGGCGCCTTTGTCGGTGCAGAAAGTTTCATCGGCATTGTGGGTTTTGTCGCGGAGAAAACAAATTGCAAACATACAGCACTTCAGAGTCACACTGTGATCCAACATGTATGTAAATTTTTCTGAACACATTCTGTACTGTACAGGAGACACGGCACGGAGGAGACTGATGGACAATGGTCTACAGTCCTTTAGCCAATCAGGACGAAGAACACAATGCACGATCATACACTATGAAAAAGCATGTAAAACTGCACAAAAAAAATCCGTGAAACAGCGAGACGTGAAAGGTGAACCGCATTATCATGGACTGGTTCTGGTTGGTCCAAAGCCAACCAATGACTGGAGGGTATTTACACATATACACAAAGAGGGTGTACTCTTTTAAAACTAATTATTAACGATAAAATCTTGATGCAACTCTTTTGTAAACCACTGTCTCGTCCAATGAATTTTACATACCTGTGCCTTTAGTATAGTTTTATCTTAGTTTCTTGGCTACATCCCAGTGTCATTGCTGGTTAAACTTTTTCTAATTTCTCCTTATTTTTATGTTGCCACCCTACCCACCCGGTCACATATAAAATTATATAAAAAATATTATTATAATATTAATATAATATTATATTTTTAAAAAATTCCGAATAAATAGTGTCACCATGAGTTCTTTAAATCAAAGGTGTCATCTTCCACCATCTTGCCATGAAAATCTTCACTTGTCACTTCTGCTAAATTCCTCTCCACTCTCCCGACAGCACATATGTTAGTCCCTCCTCTCCTCAGGGGGTAGGGCATCTGGCAGAATGTCTCCGGTCCAGGTGAGAAGGAGGAAATGAAAGCTGAGAACATTTAGGCTCAGGTCCACCCATCTGGCCATCTCCGAGGTGTAGATGGGGATTATAGAGCTCCAGATGTGCACTGGAGCTGGCCTTTGGTGCAGACCGGAGCAGATTGGCTGTTCTTAGCTCTGCTCAGGTGGAGTCTCTGACAGATGGAGGCTGGTTGGCCCTTGCTCCCAGTCTGATGGCATCTACGAGGATGGATGGCTTCATTCTTGAGGAACAATTGGTCATCTCTCAGGCCGCGGGCGTTTAGTGATCTACAACATGGGGCCTGTCGCACAAGCGCATGTTGTTAGGGTCAAGATTGCCTGGCGTGGTTGCTACATATATCTGCAACGGCAATCTCTAAATCAATCAATCTTTATTTCTGCTCAAGTGCATTCCAATAAAATCAGTATAAAAACATGACAAAACAGTGAAAAAAAACAAATTGTGCATAGAATAGATACGTTTTGAGCCTGGATTTAATCAGGTCAAAGTCTGCGATTGTGCGAATAACGTGGCGGTTTGTTCCAGAGTCTGAGGTCAGCGGCAGAGACAAGTCAATCACCCCAGTATTTGAGTCTGACGCTGGGGACTCAAGCAGAAGTTGAGTGACCTTAAGTTTGTTTGGGTTTTGATCAGACAGGAGTTCGGTCAGATAAGGAGGAGCAAAGCCATTAACAGCTTTAAAAACAATGCAATTTTAAAATCAATTCTAAAAGAAACTGGAAGCCAATGGAGCGATATAATGATGGGGCGATGTCTTGATGTCTGGGTGCGTTGGCTGAAGCGTTCTACACGAGTTGGAGGTGACTCAGGGCAGACTGGGAGACACCAACATAAAAAGTATTGCAGTAAGCTATCCTGGAGCTGATCAACAATAACAAAGAGGTAAAAACAATATCTGAATATGATAATTGACATTTTTGATGAGCTTGACACTGATGTGCAACTGTTTATGAATTCCCACAGTTATTAGAAACATGCATGACACAAACCAAAAGCCTTTTAAGCCTTTTCCCCAGCATGTCAGTAGGACAATGGTGCGTTTTGTCGCCATAGTTCACAATTATAACATTGTTGTGTGTAAATATATATAGCAACAGAACATTCAGTTCAGTCAAGTGGACAAAAGTTTCACTCAAAAAGTTTTGTTGATTGAATTTTCTTTGCTATGGAACCTACCTGGACGTTTAAGGGATTACAGAAACTTCTATGTATGTACTGCAGCGTTCACACTTCACTAGTTTGTCCTGATTTGATCCCGTATTAGTTTTGAGATAGACTTGGTGTGGTCCTCTTTCTCTCTTCGGTTTAGTCCTGTGTTAAGTCGACATTTTAATGACAGGTGTAACTAGTAAACTACAGTCTAGTTCTCTGTTGTATGTTAAACAGCTTTGGCTCCTTTCATATGGAACTGAATTAATTATTTATGTTTAATATTGTCATCTTTCAGTTTCACCACACAATAAAAAAAATTATAATTATGGCACATTTGAAAAAAGTTGCTTTAGTGTATGATTTGGAAACAGTTCAAAGTCTGTTATTTTTATTTATTCCATTGCTTTTGTGGATTAAATCACCCAAACCACATTAACCACAGAAGCAGGAAATGTGCAAATACAGCTAATCAGCATTTTAGTCTAAACAGTGCTTTGTATTTGGGTCTGCAGTACCCAGTCTGTTGTACTGCTACTACTGCTGCTCCTGCTACTGTCCAAAACCCCAAACCAGAAAAACTGAGAGCAGCGTTTCCACACACACTCATTCAACTAATGTGCTGGGATCAGGGGCCAGGCTCACCAGCTGTCTGCTAGAAGAGGAGGAGAGGAGGACAGGGAGTAGAGGAGGAGAGTGGGACACTGTAGAGGAGAAGAGGGGGGGAGGAGGAAAGGAGAGGAGGGTGAGAGTAGAAGAGGAGGGGGAAAGTAGAAGAGGAGAGGGGGAGATAGGAGACCATGAGGAGAGGGCGAGAGAGGGGGAGAGAGGAGAGAAGGAGAGGGCCCGGGCAGAGAACATGGCCTGGACTGCTAACACCTGCCTAAGTGGGCTTCCAGGTCCATAGCTACACAATCCCCGTCTATCCTCCCTTTCTTTTCTTTTCTTCTTTCTTGTCCCCTCCTCTATCTCTCCTCTGCCATCCCCCTCGTTCCCCTCTGTTCACTCTCCTCCCTCTTCTCTTTCACTATCCCCCACTGTCTTCTCCTCCTTCTCCTCTTCTCTTTCTTCATTCTCTCCCCTTTCTTTCATTCCTCCCTCTCCTCTTCCTCTTTCTCTCTCCTCCATCCTCTCTTCTCCCCTCTCCAGTTCTTTCTCCCCTCCTTTCCCCCCTCGTTCTCTCCTTCCTTCTCTCCTCCTCTGGTCATTAGAGGGATCAGCAGTGGGCCAGGTGATAAAATGCATTTGGTTCCTTTTTTTGGGCCAGAAAGGGCCCAGTACTGCTGCTGTCATCTCATAATTGGCTGAGCTAGAATACTTTTAGCAAACAAGGTAAATGGGCAGCTGTTACTGTTTTCCTGTGTAGCCTAATCATTTGTTGTGCTTGGAAATGTCTTTTGTCTTAACCAGTTTTGTTTCCTCCCATGTGACTCTGATATACATTGTAACTTTGTAAAAATACAGAAAAGGAACTTGCACCTTCAACACTTTTCTGCTCGTTTCAGCCTACTGATCTTCATCAGGCCGACATAAAAGTTTCAAATGTACCATGTGATATTATAGACAAGTGTTCCTCCAATAGGACGTCTCCACCTGACAATGTAACTTCATTTATTTGCGCTTTCAAAAATAACTCCTCTCTTATGAATGTTTTCGACTGATGGGAGAAACCAGAGCCAAATCCCCTTAATCCAAGTCTGTGAACTTTGTGACCTGGAAGTACTGAAACGTATTCACTCAGAAAAAAAACTTCAGTCCAGT
Organism: Periophthalmus magnuspinnatus; assembly: GCF_009829125.3. Classification (NCBI taxonomy): domain Eukaryota; kingdom Metazoa; phylum Chordata; class Actinopteri; order Gobiiformes; family Gobiidae; genus Periophthalmus; species Periophthalmus magnuspinnatus. The sequence goes on from NC_047132.1 coordinate 7,853,395, forward strand.
TGAAAAAATTCAATTTTCTTACCTGGACGACTGAAGGATTACACAGACATCTTTCTGTCTTTAAACTATTGATACTTTTTAGCTAATATCATCAACCATCCCCCGCGGTGAGATGAACTGGAGGCACTGACGGGAGAATACTTTGAGAATGTATTTAGTTACAGAATACTGAATACCTGCAATGTAACATATTCTGTTACATGAGCCAATCAGAGTACTGTATTCTGAGTAGTTAGAATGTTTTTACTCAGTACTGCATTTTATTATCATGAAAAAACATGACATATAACTACAAACAGCTTGATTTTTGGTATTTTGTTTGTTATACATGCATTTATGTTTAATATGAGAAGGAGAAATTGCACGTAGACACATTGCAAGAGTTGTCTTCTTTTTCCTCACTACTGTGCAGTCTGAAGACAAAAATGTGTGATCAAATATCGCCATGTATTCCGTTGATTTTAGAAAAGTTACTTATTTTGATAAGCACCAAATGAAAAGTAACTGTCCTGGAATAAAGTTAGTCAAAGTCAGTCTTCAGAATATTGTACGTGTTTTCAGTACATGTATTTTAGTTACTTCCTAACACTGATTTAGGCATGTTTTACTTTAATCTGAGCTTTACTTCAACACAATCTGACCAGAATCAACTGACTTAGTTAGAACTACAACAGGGTGGTTGATGTTTACCGTGAAACAAGTCCCTCTGACTTGTGTCACCATGTTCATTCCGTCACACGCCAACATGTAAAAGGCAAAGCAAGGCAAGTTTATTTGTATAGCACAATTCAAAATGCTTTACAGAATAAGAAAGACATTAAAATCACAATACAAACCAATGAAAACATAAATAATAATCATAACCTTGACATTTAAAGAGAAAAGTGCAGAATAAAAACTTTTCAGTCGTATGCATAGCTAAACAGAACCGTTTTGAGTCTGGATTTAAACATTGTCGAAGTAGAGGTTCCAGGACTGTTTTAGCTGCATAAAACTGAAATGCTGATTCCTCATGTTTAGTCCTGACTCTCGGCACCTGGACTTATCTGCTCATACTTCTTGGTTCTAGTCAGGACCTGAGCAGCAGCGTTCTGGATGTCCTGCAGCTTCTTATCGCTCGTATCACATCCCCAGCGTAATGTCACTGCAAAGTATCAATAAGAATATAAACACTACAGGGAAACCTATAATCTTTTCATGACTCTCTTAGCGACCACTGCTGAAAACTTTATGACAATATAATCCTTAAACATATAATTATTCCAAAGTTTACGAAGTTCTCACCTCTCTTAAACTTTGTCTTTTCAGAGCTTCGTCATTACACACAGGTGAAAGTTTGTGTAGTTCGCTGTCTCCTTCCTTAAATGCCATCACTTCCCTTCTCAGCAGCACGGTTAGCTCATAGCGCGCTCCCATTTTCTCCTTGTCTGGCATTAGCAATTACCGCGCGATCCGAAAGGTCAGGAGATGTTTTTAAAATGCGATCGGGGCCTTTGCCTGGACTGCTCCGCTGAAACCTTGTCAAACATTTATTGGGAATAAAATGAGCCTGGGACAGAGCGGAGTCATGACATGATGACATTCTGTTACCAAGGTGAACCCAGCTTTGTCTCCTTATAGGCCGCTCTCATTGATCATTCATTTTACATTTACAGCAGCATCTGGGATCAAAATATTAAGTGTGAGGGTGACAGTAAAAGACTTTATTGGGTGAATTAAATAGAAAATCTTCTCAGTACGCAGACGTAGTGGCATTTCAACCAAGAAGGATGAAAATATATAAATGAATCACAGACTGTATGAAATGCTCGGCTGCAGTCAAATGAAGCTCATTGAGGCTAGCAGTTACAGGAGTGAATTTTGAGCCATGTTTGGATTTCCGGCCGTGAGTATCATAGCAACCAAAGAGCCAATCTGGAGCGAGGTTGTTGAAGGTAACGCCTCTTCCCGCCCACAGCACTGGTTAAGCTGGGAGCAGTGCTTAGCAACGCTGTCAATCAAACCTGTTGCTAACGCTATCAGGAATGACCTCTGGGAAAGAAGCGCCTGATTTGTCTGTTATTAATGTTCATATCTTGATTTACGGACACAATAGCGAAATAAAAACACCAGGATCATGTAGAGCGGGTTAATACAACATGTTAAGACCAAAATGACAAATCTGTTGGCAATAAAATGATTATAGAATACAATAGATTCCTCAGAGGATGTAGACCGTAGTCAATAATTTGAAAACAAGAAGGTGTATGGACTTTAAAAACATGGAGGAGCATCATAGATTACCACAGAACTGATGAGGAAGACGGACTATAACACAATAGACTAATAAAATGGTAAACGGTCACATTTTTATAAAGCACTTTTCCATCTTATATAGCACGTTCCTTCAGCTTTTATCAAGGAACCACTCATCCATTCACACACACATTCATACGCTGACACTGGGGGCAAGCCGGGTTAAGTGTCTTGCCCAAGGCCACAAAAGCAGGATTCATTAGTGGGAGTGGGAATCGCACCCCCAATCTGTAGGTCAATGGATCTGACCACTCTAACAGTGATCTTTATGTCAAGAGCCGGATTCAAACACTCTGAGCTAAAGCCTACATTTCTATACTTGTACTTTTTTACCTTTTTACTTTAATACATTCGGAAAAGCCTTTACGACAGGTATTTCAAACGATTCCCCGGTACCTGCTGCTTTTACAGGCTCTGCAGATGCTCACATAGACTAGAAGTAGTGAGCAGTGAAATCAGTCCTCTAAGATTCGAGGTTGTAGACCGTTATTTTAATCACTGGGTCTGTCTAAGTGATTGGAGATTTTTAAAACATGCAAATAACAAAATACAACTCCAGGTGTACAGCACAAATCGAGTTTGGCATAATATTTTTCGTGTAACCCGTTATGCAGTGGTGTGTGTTTAGACCTCTCAGATCGTGGCCCTGTCTGACCAGTGCATCTGTCACTCATATTTTTTCCCGATGCATAATGATAATTACACAGATAACAGTAGTACTCAAGGCTCAGCTGCATAAATAAGGAGTAGGACAAATCTGTGAAGAAACAAACAGCCCAAACCAGCCCAAACCGGGTGTCAAAAACAGTCCACTATACATAAATATTAATAAACCATCTAAGTCTAGGCTTCTCTCATTTGACTCTTAAACGGCTCACTATATATGCATTTAATATGACAGTAAAAAATACATATACTAATTTGCAAGGCTATAAAAATGTGGCGTTATTAAATATTTATCGACTAAACATCGATGTCCGCTTCAAGTCTGCTCGCCAACCCATAAAAGTCACCGCACGCTACTGTGTTACGGTTGCCATTTTGATGACTTTCGACCATTCAGAAGATAATACACCAATGTTTTCATCTCTTCTGATCCATGGATGTTGACCTTTAATGGGAGAGTTTGCCTCGTTGGCGAATTTAACAAAGCCATTGGCCTAAACAACCGCGCATTCTTTCTGCAGTTTAAAAACCCCAAAATGTGTGCTTTTATTTTGTTGCCTCATTAAGCTGAATGGGATAGAACATTTATATCGATACCAGGCTGTGTGCATAGCTGCTCTAAACACATCTCAAGGGTCCACAGATGCCATCATACTAGCGACCGATTATAATTTGGTCACAGACAAATATGGACTTGGCCTGCGTTTAAACTTAGTCCATTAATCTGAAGCGTTTGGTTTGATCGCCATGGTGAAAGTGGCATCGTAATGTGTCTAATTCTCCGCAGCCCTCGGCAGCTTTAGCTCCGCTCTCATCCATCTCACTTAGAAACCGCATCTCCAGCCAGATCTCCCCTGCATACAGACATCTCACTTATTACCCCACCAAGCTAAATTATTTGTCTTCTTTATCCAGCCAGCCGGAGCGGAGGTAGCATACTAGTTACGTTCTCTTTGCTTTGTGTAGAAACAAATAAAGATAAATAGTTTTCAAAAGGTCAAGGCTGTCAGGTTTATTTGAATGCATCGCTGTGATCCAATGATACACTCTCCAGCTGTCATGCCAACGCTCGCTACGGCAACTTGATCAAATATTTAGAAGAACATAAAAAGACATAATTTTGATGTAGTAACATTTACAAATGGCAGCCAGAGGAAGACAAATGCAGCCCAGTGTGTAATTATGGCTAATGCATGCTGGGATATGGATTTGCTCGGAGCCAAATGGAACACAAGATGGATAATAGCTTTTTGATGCATGAGTTTCTGTTTCTCCGTCAAACACACGAGGCAGAACCGCACACTGACTCGACGTTACACATTTGGACACATGAAATTTTAATTAGAATTCAGGTGAATAATTTGTAAAATCAAGGGAAGTTAATCACGTTTTAGCGCCACGGCTTTGCAAGGTACGTGTTGAAATTGAATCTCCGCCTGATATTACTTCTTGAATGTTCGCAGTATGGCACAGTATTAAACTTATCTACCCAACAGAATGGTATTGAACTTATCTAGCTCTATGGAAACAAGCGGGCAACACCATCAGCCCGAGTTCCAGGTCAGATCTGTGGAGAGTTATGTAGAGGTAAACAATGTAACATTTCTTGTGAGATTTTTTCGTTTCTTTGTCCAGAATGTTACTGTTTGGCATTAAATGTTCTGTATCTGTGCTGTACTGAGGGCTCTCACTACCAGCTCAGTCCTTGTTATGTATCAGAGGTATAATGCTCCCTACAACGGAATGGACAACTCTGTCACAATGTCTTGAGGTTTCTTGTCCTCTTCATTAAAACTCCATCGTCATGTCTCTTATTTTCACCTCTCGGGCTTCTACAATTTGTTCTAGTACCTATATTTATTGTTCTGTTGCTAAAAACACCTTGAAAAACATGCAGGCTCGCCTTTCCACAGAACTGATCTGTAACTAAACTCTTTTACTACCACAGTTGTAACTCATCTAACATGCAAACATAACGGTTCTTGCTGCATTGTCCAATCTTTTCAACCAATAAACGATGAAAGCCTTGGGTCATCCCTGGAATTTATAAATTATGAATAACTTTCCCAATAGGAGACCTTTATTAAAAAAAAAATCAATTGGTCACCGTGTCCCCAGCTCCAATTTGATTTATTCCAAAACAACTTTCTTCACCAAAATCTCACATTGTACATTTGGATTCCACCTGTTTTTCATATGACAATTTAGTCCTCATTTACAAGCGACATTACTGGTTTCATTCATGAAAATCTGCAATATTCCTTCATCCAACCAAGAGACATGTTGAGGTCTTTATTAACAAGCTCGTTCTACACAGACACAGCCATAGAGAGATTTTCCTCTGTACTGAAAATGGGGAAATAACACCTTCATTTATCTCATGTGTTAGAAAGACACCTCCGCCTGTCGCATCGTAGAAATCCAAGCAATTTCAAAAGCAGTTTTCTTCCATTTTTGCCTTGTTCCGTGTTCCTTTCTCGAGATCTGGGTGCGATTAATGTCATCCTAAGTCGCGTTGACCTTTTTGATAGATTTATGGACTTCACGGTACAATAACTTAGCGCTCTGGCGTACATTCATTTTCGCGACAGTGATTTTTGTCATTTACAGGATCAGACTTTGGCCTTTTCCTCTCCTACATAACTTGTTCTCTCTGGAGTTTGGCTGGAGGTCCCTCTGGGTTTTCACTATAGGAGGTGTACTGCTATAGTATGTAGTATAGTACAGTGGACAATCTCCTCCTCATTCTGTTCTATTTTGCAGATGACCAAGACGCTGCAAAAGATATAATTTTACCAAAATATTTTCATTACCAAAGCCCTTCTGATTGTAAATGGTCACATTTTTTAATAGCGCTTCACAGTTGTCCCTCACTATATCGTGGTTCACCTTTCGTGGTCTCGTTGTTACGTGTTTTTTGTGTAATTTTACAGTTTTTTTTTCCAGTGTATGAACGTGCATTGTGTTCTGCGCCCTGATTGGCTGAGGGACTGTAGACCATTGTCCATCAGTCTCCTCCGTGCCGTGTCTCCTGTACAGTACAGAATGTGTTCAGACAAATTGACATAAATGTTGGATCGCAGTGTGACTCTGAAGTGCTGTATGTTTGCAAGTTTTCTCCCCGACAAAATGCCCAATGTCGATGAAACGTTCTGCACCGACAAAGATGCCTACGAAGGTTTGAACTTTGAGAGAGTTTAAACAAGAGAGAAATCTGAGAAAATGTTAATGCCTGTGTGATAAAAGTGTATAAAGTGTGTGGTGAGGGGTTTTACAGCCAAAAACATATAGAATAATTGTAAAAAAATAAAGCTGACTACTTCACGGATCAAATATAAAAAGCAACCCCTGCGATAAATGAGGGAACACTGTACACATCAAGAGCGGGATTCGAACCGCTAACCTCTGGAGCAGAGGACGAACGCGCTGCTGAATGAGTCACTATCTTATCACACCTTATCAAAAAGTATCTATAGACACCGTTTGCTTTTTTGTGACTTTTGTATTGAAGCTTCTGCCCCCTGTTGTTATTTCTTTACCTGTAATGTCCCGCAGCATGAGATAAAACGCATTTACCTCCACGGAGAAACGCAGGCGACGCTACCGGGGCCACGTTACAGGTCAGATCTGTTGAGAGACAACATATTTTTGAGCCATAAACCACCTGTAAGGAAATAATGAAATACCAAGCTGTGGAACATTCAAGGGAAGACGATAAAACCTCCATGGAGACAAGCCGGTCGTGGAAGTTATAGTGCACCTTTACTAAAGCTGTAAATCTTAACATTGGCGACGTGAATCTCAACTTAGATCCCGATGATTGACGGTGGTGAATACATAATAAGTTGAAAGTGGTTTATTTAGTTGGATCTTGCATTTCCACAATTTCTGACAAGAAAATTAATTAAAAATAGCATATATATTTGTTCATTATGATATGGATCAGAATGCAACCAACGTAGGACCAATTTATGCTTGGGTCCCTATGTTTTCCATGCGCTACTTTCAGTTCTTCATAGTTACAGTCATGAAATATTTCTGAATAGCAAAAAAAGTATCAAAAGAAATGCATTTTATTAAGGTTTTTTACTTCCCTAACTGTCCTGTCCCAGCCCCGCCCCTCTCCTCTGTCCTTCATCTCCTCCATAACTCACTACGCCACATTGCTTCCACTCTTTGTCCCATCACTTTCCTGGCATCTCTTATAAATTCGGACCCCCCGAGTGAGCGCTCCATCTCGTTGAGTGAGTGAGGGTGCTAGGGGCCTGGGCGGACACTGTGAAATGACCAGCGCTCCGGATCACGGGACGGGTCCAGTCTGCTCAAATATACACCCCATTTACCATGCCCCATTAGTATGACCACGCTCCGCCGCCTCCCTCAAGCCTGCCATTCATTCTGGGAGCGTTCACTAATGTTCAAGGTACGCAGCTCGCTAGGTAGCCGCGTTGCTAATAGCCTTTAGCACTACAGGCTACGAGTAATGATTGTGTAGACGCTGAGGATGGATAGTTTTGATTAGATGGACTACAAGAGGGAATGTGATGCTGGGAGTTATTGATTTGTTTTGTTTAGGAGATCAGTCATGGCGCTAGAGTGGGGTATAAGGCGGTATTAGGACTGACAGACTGATGAGGTTTTAATAAACACAAAGAAGATTGTGTTTCAAAAAGATCAAAGTTATAAAAGTGAAGGAATAACTGCCCGAGGCGCTAATCATTACAGCAATCATAATGTCAGTGGTGTAATATCGAAGCTGATGTCTTCTTCAACTGAAAATGAGAGAACTTTCAGCAAGAAAATGACTGTAACCACAATGATATTACAGGCCACAAAAGAATTATTATGTGAAAATTGGGATCAACAGTTTCTGAAAACTCAGCTCATGTTACTACTCTTGGGATCTGAAAAGTTGGACCAGTACTAAGTCATAAGAGTAGAGTCTTACAACCAAATAACCTTTTATGCAGCAATAAAAGAGAATTGTTTGGGGTTAATTACTACTTACCCACTATCGCACCAACATCTTTCTTGAAATACAGACACAGTTTTGCTTGTCTGACCAACCAGCTCCTTCTACATTCAATTACAATGCAGAAGTGTCTGGAATCGGACTGTCCTAGCTTGGGACAGTCCAGACCCAGCAGTTAATTTATGGCACGACTCTGTTAAATGTGGAAGATCTCTCATCTCGAATGCTCTTGTGTCATTCAGAACAAGATATATAACTTTCTCATATGCACAGGAATCATATAGGAATTTAGTGCTGCTTGTTGATTCTGCAGGAATACGTACTGTTTCTCAAGTCGTTTTCACACTGCGACTAAAGAGGTTAAGACGGGATATGGTTCCAGACGCCAAAGTCTTTGTGAGGCCAGGCAACAATTTGGGACCTCACCCAACCTACACATTCAAGCCGCGATTTAGGCTGAAGAATTATCTCATAGAAGCAATTAGAGGAGGGAAATATACTGAAAATTTGATATCGCAATTGTCGTTTTTGAGCAAAATTTGAATATTGCGTGTATTGTTAATAAATACAAATTGGTCCATTCATGAGTTCCACTGACATTCCTGAAGCATTGTTAAAATCGTCTGGATACTGTTAAGATGATTCCCAAAAATGTTATATATATTTTAATTTAGTCAATATTCCCCACCACAAAGCGGCTCAATAAGAGTCTGACAATGCGACCTCTCATTCATGCACTCCATACTTCCCAGTCATCATAACTGTAGCTTAAAGCATCACATAGTCCCACTTACTGTTGCGTTGTGCATCTCGGCTGTCCACCATATGCTGTTTTATGGAGGGACACGCTAAAGGGCACTGCTCCTGTCGTGTGGATGATTTATTGGTTGGTCGTGAGCCCTGTGGCCAGGCCGTGCCCACAGTCCCCCCTCACCGTAGCCTCAGCACATCCACAAACAGTAATATTGGGCTTCTCCGCTCCACTACCTCCAGCTGACACACGGAGCGGCCTGCCTGACACCGCCACGCCATGTTGGGAAGCTCGCAGGTCAACCCTCACACCCAAAGGTTAATGTGGAAATAGATTAAAAGCTGCGAGAGTGAAGTTTGCTCCTCCTGTCTGTGGGTGCCATATATGAGCTGTGACCCCTATTAGCTGGATCCAGAGAGCAGCAGACTCCAGTATGGGTTAGGTAGATGGATACAGGCTTATTCCAGTCACACCGCTGTGTCAAACCCTGCAACTACCAAAGAGAAAAGTTTGGATCAAAGTAGATCCAACAAAGATGCACAAAGATATGACTGACCTCTGCAATTGTTCTTATTCTGGCAAAAGTAAGCAGTGAAAATTGGTTTATTCCTTTGTAAGAATTAAAGTGTGTGTAACTTTCTGGAGGTGCCACTTGTACAATCCCTTAGTTAAAACCATACTTTAAAACATGCTCCATGGAGATAGATGCATTTTACATTATATAGTGAAAGATTATGGCCAAAGAAACAGCATTTACATTGAAACAAGCAGAGGAGACCCTCCTCCAGGCCCAGTAAGAGTCAGGTTTGTGGAGATGCAACCCTATTCACAGTAAGGATGCGTGTGTTTCAATTCAATAAAAACATGTTTTTATTTTTGTATATTTTTTGGCTAAAGGATTACATTCTGTGGCTTCAACTGAGTAGTCAATGTATTATTTTGTCATAAAAATCCCCCGAGACCCCTCCTATATGCTTTATAAAACAAACATGTAACTATACCTACATGTTTCACCAGTAATGTGCCTACAGATTTAACAACAATGTGAATAAACTGTTGCATCAAAAACAAACACAGAGGTCCCTTATCCCTTGGTAACAAATTAAGTTTGTTATAGTTTTTATTTCAAAATACAGAACATTTTGTATCCAAATTACTTATTTTGGTCTCTTCCTGTTTCGATCTCTTGTCTTCATAAAAAAATATAATTCACAATTCTAAAAATCATGAATAAATACATAAATCATTTTAATCTTTCTTTCTTTATACTTTATTTCTCAGGGACCATGTGTATATTCATTAAGCTTACAAAAGAAAAGATGATTTGTACCAGATTTAGCTTGAAACGAGCTAATGAGCTTCATAAAGAACAAACAGTATTTTTAGTGAACATTGATATGATTCCTCACCCTCTCACCCCTCACTGAACTATAGTCCATAAACAGTGTTTTTTTTCTGAAACGCCCAAACCAGAGTCTCATTATAAGCCTCCTGCTCCAGTGCGGACCCAGGTCACATGTGCTGACCCACACGTCCTGCACTGTCAGCTCCTCATCACTGCACAGGAACAACAATGGACAAAATCACATCTGGCCTCAAGCCTTTACACAGATCTGCACCATGTCATAGTCATGGCTGTGTTGTTAGTAGTAAGTATAGTGTTAAAGCTGTACTGGAGTGTGGCTTTGGTCTTGTTTTGATCTAAACATATGTCTTTTAATGAGGCCGACGAGCTTAAGGTCATCCCATACGGAGCGCCTGTTTATGTCACTGTCACATTAGCATTCTCCGAAAACATTTCAATATTTGCAACCGTGGTGATGGTTACAGATCTGATAATGTAACAAAATAAGATATTACATGGCCAAATAACATGGAAAAACACTCTGTTCCACTTTGTGATGTCATCATGTGGTAATACAGGAAGTGCTCCACTGTGTTTTTAAACTCCACACACCTTCACTAGAATTATTTGGATTGTTTTAGCCCTGGAATTGCCAATTCATACTGAACTAAAGTTAAAGATCACTGTTGAACAAGCACTTCATGACATCACAAGGTGGAACAGAGCATTTTGAGCTTTGGAGATGTAAACAGACTAACAATAAAGGATTACTCCAACACGTGTGAATGAAACAAAACACATCTCCAGGTATGTTTTTGAGTCACTTTTGCATAATATAGGATCTTTAAAGGTGCAGTATGTAACATTTTGGGGGGAGTACGCCACCTGCTCGTCTCCACGGAGATGCTATTGCTTTGCCTGGAATCCTCCACAGTATGGCATTAAACTTAGAGGCATGCTCATGACGCTACTAGTCCGTGTTACAAATCAGATCTGTGGAGAGGTGAGCAGAATGCATGTTTCTCAAGCTTTATTTAATGCCGTACTTCGGAAGAACAAGCAAAGCAGTAACATCTCCATAGAAACAAGCAAGTGGTAATCTGCCTTTGCTTGATTAATTCACTACTTTGCTATATTTTGCTGGATTACTCACTGCTAGTAACATTTTTTTTCTTTTTTTTTTTAAATTTCTGACAGTTTTTCCAGAGTTTATTGGCCGCGTCACTAGTTACAACTTCATCTAATAAGTGTGAAATTATAATTAGAGCTTGAACAGACAGGCTCGGCCACTGTGTTCCAAATGGGATTTAGTGCAGAATATGTTAATAGATCTTTGGGATGTTAACATTTCTGCGTTATCCAGGGCGTTGACAATGACAATGAAATGGCTGTTCTATTAGAGTTATTTCAATGAGGATTTTCCCTGTGGCAACAACAACTTTTCAATTATTTTTGGACTGAACATTGACAAACTGATTTAAAGAGGCGGAAAGTCACTCAGTACATGCTTTTTTCACAGGCAGCTTATTTTTATTTTAGTTGGAAATACGTGACTGGTTTTGGTAGTTTTGTAGCAATATTCGTAGTTGGAAGTGATCATAACAGTGTAAGTAATAGTAAAGAAGCACTATGTAACTCATCTATCTCCATGGAAACAAGCAGGTGATGCAGCCAGGCCAAATTTAGAGGTCACACATTTGGAGATTTGAGATTTTTGAGCAATAAAAACACCTGCAATTGAATAAATGCAGATTAGACGTGTTTAAAGAACCATATTACGCTATTTTCAGATCTATGTTGCTGCAATAGCATCCTCTACGGTACACCATCCAAAACCCTCAATAGACTACAGTACATGCAGAACTCCGCTGCCCGGCTCCTCACCCACACCCGCTCACGTGAACACATCACTCCTGTCCTCCACAAGCTCCACTGACTCCCCGTCCCTCAGCGCATCCACTTCAAAATCCTTCTCATCACATTCAAAGCCCTCCACAACCTGGCCTTACCTCACAGACCTGCTCCACCACCACACTCCATCTCGCTCCCTCCGCTCCCCTAGCTCCAACCTCCTGTCCCTGCCCTGTAGGACCAAGCTCCGAACTTGGGGGGACAGAGCCTTCTTCATCGCTGCCCCCACCCTCTGGAACTCACTGCCCAAACCCCTCCGTGACTGCTCTGACCTCCCCACCTTCAAAAAAGAACTCAAAACTCACCTGTTCAAAATTGCTTTTAATGTTTGATTTTGTGTTGTAAATTTTTTGATATTTTATTCTTGTATGTATTGTGAAGCGACTTTGAGTGTCTTGAAAAGCGCTATATAAATAAAATGTAGTTTTATTATTATTATTATTATTATTATTATTATTATTATTATTGTTTTAATGGCCCTATTCAACTTATAATTATCCCTATTGTTCTCTTTGTTCCTGTTTGTTTTGGGTCTGAGGAAGACAGACATGTGTGAATGAAACAAAAAACAACTCCATGTCTGTTTTTGAGGAGGAAACATCATTATAACATGACTTAAATGCTCACAAGAGTCAATTTTGCGTAATATCGGACCTTTAATGACATAGTTTGGAACATTCCAGACAAAGAAATACATCTCCATGGATACAAGCATGTAGCTCCCCACCTGAAAAGTGACTCTGTGTACTTTTAATTATTACTGTATTTTCTTTACAGTATTTGGCTTGGCAGTGTATCACTTCAAAGTTGAGTTCTATTCGGGACATGAATAACACTATTTAGTCATCTTTTTTTTTGTTTTCTATCTTTATCAGAGAATATAGGGACAAGTTATTTATACTTGCGAAATTCCAGTGCCTCCTCCACCTCTGCTACTGTACTCTGACTCACTTTCAGAACACTATAGAGTCTCATAACCTTTTGAAAGCTGAGTTTGACACTGCTTTCTCTCTGTCCTCTCTCCGCTCTCTCACTCCTCTGCACCAGGCCCTGCAGTCGGCTCTGGAGACTGGAGCCAGGCCAGTGGAGAATGTCATTGAATAAATGGGACGATGCTCGTATGATAAATCTGCCCATGTCTCTGGATCACAGCCTGAGGAGAACAATAGGACACATACGAAAAGGCACAAAAGGTACACGCAAAAACTATTCATACTTTTTCTTTCTTAGTTGTTTATACTGAAAGGATAAAGACGTCTGTGTATTTTTTAGAGTGTCGAGATGTTAATTTTTAAAACCAATTGTGATATTTGTTTTGGTTTGATCAAGAAAAATAATCTGCTTTTGAGGTAAACTGACACATTGTCAATAATAAAACAGATTGTGACTTTTTGATTTGCCCCATTAAAAGTGTTGTGTTTGCTTTAAATGTGAATATCATTTCTGACCTAGAAGAACATTGTTTTTTCTCTGCCTAAATTGCTGCCAAATGATCCATGTTTATTTAAAGGGCCCATATTACGCTATTTTCGGTTCTATTGTAATGTTGTTTCCTCATCACAAACAGACCTGGAGTTGTGTTTTGTTTCATTCACACATTTTTAACACACAAATCCTGCATATTTATGAGCTTTTCTCAGTTCCACCTTGTGATGTCATGTGATGATACTCCATAAACCTTCTCTAGAATCATACGGATCACAAGGTGGAACAGAGCATGTTGAGCTTTGGAGATGTTACAGACGTAAAAGTGTTACTCAAACATGTGTGAATGAAACAAAACACAACACCAGGTCTGTTTTTGAGGAGGTAACAACATTCTTACATGTCTTAAAGCTCATAAGAGTCCATTTTGTGTAATATAGAACATTTAAAGAACACATGCATTTTCAATCCATTTCAAACATGCTTCTGGTCAACTTGGAATAATTATTTCACATTTTCTAACTTAAAATATCATCTACATTTGGAAAATAGACTTTATAAACGTCACCCTGTTTCCACTTAGACATTTAGGCATTGGAGCTCCCCTTTTTGTCACCATCTCTAATGAACAATGGGAAAATGATTGCCTGACAAATCCAGATGATATCTCTGTGTATTTTTTACACAGATTGATATCAGTCTGGTCCGCACATGCACATTCTCTGTTACGTCTCAAGCCTGGTCAAACTTAATTGTGCAATCAGATCATTTTTTTTCAGTGACACTTGTGAAATGAAAGAGCTCATTTACAAATTAAAATCAAATGTATGCCACCTCAGATTAACAGTTTAGAGTTTAGTGCTTTGTTCATTGATTCTGCAGAAATCCACAACGTTTTCCAGCCGTCTGATATATTTTTTTCCTTTATTATTTCCGATTGCCTAGTCCACCTGTCAATCATGCTCATTTGAAAACAGGGAGACTGACCGGTGACTAAAATATAATACAAAATATTGAAGAAGTGTGTATTCTGTAAAGTAAAATGGAGTAATGAAGTAAAATGGACTAATGAAGCCGTTAGGAAACATCAGAACCATGATGCCATAATAGAGCCATGCATTCATCATCAACACAATTTGACCCTAGAATACATCCAGTGATTGTTTATGGGCTTAGAAACTGTTATGCAATTTTGATGAGGAGACAACAATATAACATGGTTAAAATCTCACAAAACATTCAATTTTGTATAGACTAAAATGTGTCGGTAAGCTGGTTTGGTTAGCGATCCATCAGCTCTAAAACAGACATACCTTAATAGTGACTGCTGCCTGCACACTGAGCATAAAGCACACTTGTTTCCCTTCACTTCTTTCACTTTTATAGCCACATCTGGTCTATTGTTTCTATCAGGGGCTTTGAGTAACTTTGCTTTGAGCTGACTCTGCGCTGTGTAGGTCAACCATCTCCACTAGGCCCCATTCCAGACGCCTCTGCTCCTCCGTGTCTCCCTCTCACCTATAGCTAAACAACCACACTGCACGCTATCTAACACATAACTTCTCCATCTGACAACTCCGGCGGACATCTTTGTAATTTAGGGCGTAATTCCCTTTTTCCGGGGAGCTGTATAAAATCTATATTGCAACCATAAACAATCTGGGCTTCCCCTGTTTATGTATGCAGCCATGTGCCCCAGCAGCACTTTGGATTTTCCTGAAAAGACCGAGCGGCTGTAAAGTGAGATGAGGCTGCGTCCTGGGTCATACTCTTTGATAGCGGGGCTGGCTTTTACCCCCCTCTCCAGTCTGGCCACTATTTAGGATGTCGAAGTAAATCTCTGTTGGTGTCTATGGGCCATATAAAGAAATGCCAAAGACACAGTAAAAGACGGCATCGTAGTGGGTTGATTTGTTGATACGGTGCGATACACTTTATGGATGTAGATTTCTGGGATCCGACTCTGAGAGATAATGATAAATGGCTATTATGCGTCGAGGGAACTTTTTGCACGTGTCCTGTGAATGAAACAGACCCACTTACCATAGACTGTACATGTAAATGGACATAGGTAACACTCTTCCCGCTCAATGAAGTCTGGCACCAATACACTTACACAAAATTGTCACTGTTGCAGTGAGCCTCATCATTTTGGTCTTAAAATGTTCGTATTAACCCGCTCTACATGATCCTGATGTTTTTATTTAGCTATTTTGTCCATGAATCACGATATGAACATTAATAACAGACAAATCAGGCGCCTTCTTATCCCGAGGTCGCTCCCGATAGCGTTAGCAACATGTCTGATTGACAGTGTTGCTAAGTGACCTTGCAAAACCAGTGGTGCGGACGGGAATGGGCGTTACCTTTAACAACCTCTCTCCGGATTGGCTCTTTGGTCGCTATGATACTCGTGGTCGGAATTCCTAATATGGAACCTGGCTCCAAATTCGCCGCTAAAACCGCTAGCCTCGATGAGCTTCATTTGGAGGCGTCACACTCATGTCCACTTCTTTATACAGTCTATGCCCCTCACATTAAAAAGTTACCTCGATAATGAGCTTTACGCCATGAACAAAAGGATAAGCTCTCGATAGAAGCAGGAGTACTGTACTTGTTTGGTCCTGGTTTGAACCCAGTTTAATCCTACTGTTGACTTGGTTTGGTTGTGCTCTAGTGCTGGTTTAATCCTAGTCTTATCAAGGTTTAGTTCTTGGTTTAGTCTGCAACCTTAAAATGACTTCCCTGGTGGTTGGGCATGTTAGATTAAGGAGCTCAGTCACTTATGAGATGCTTAGAGTAGACCCGCTGCTCCACTGGTATCTTCTGCAGCCTCCATAACTTGGTACAAGATGAGTTGTATTTGTGGAGCATACTGTAGTATCGGCCTATATTCTGGGTTTGTGATTGATACTTTATTACCACATGCAGAAAGGACACAGCTGTATAATTTGGTATGAGCTGCTTTTATAAGGTGACCAGATGTTCCTATTTACCCGGGAGAGTCCCAGCAAATGTATCCAAAACAATTGATTTTTCCTGGTTTTATACAAGAAATGTCACAGGTGTCCCTATTTTTGACCAATTTGATCCCCGGCAACAGTAAAAGAGGAAACATATTGTGATTTTAGCTAAAATACAAAACTTGAAAATGAGCGTAAGCCAAAAAAAGTCTCTCTATATAAACTAACCTACAAGTAAATCAGGAATGGACAATATCACCCTTTGCTTTTATGATATAATCTACTAATTTACATTGTCCGAGCTTTAAATAAACAAATTACTACTTTACTCCGTTTGTTAAACACTTAATGGTAGTATGTCTTAGTAAAGCATTCATTCCAAGGCCTATATTTTTCAGTTTTACGCAAATCCACTGACTTTCTAAGACATATTTACGTTACCATTTACAACACTGACTCTTTCCACAGAAGTAAATCATCATCATCATCATTATTTTCCCCTGAATATTTAGTTCCAGTCCGATGAGACGTCAAAAGCAATGAACGTCAACTCGGCATTGTTCTGTGCGCTAAGGCTAATTATGCATGTCTGCAGCTAGCGTCGCAGTTAGCGGTGGGGCTGCGCTTATGGGTTTGCGTCGCGGTGGCAGCTCCATGTGTCGTGTGCCTTTGCGGTTGAGGGCTGGAGGCATTTCTAACACTGCTGTCTCCCCCCATCACGTCTCAGGGCATTAGCCATTAAGAGCAGCGCACTGACACCCCCGTCGTATCACTGCTTTAATCACATCTGAGCTGCGCCGCGGCCAGAAGAACTAGAACTGGACCAAGGCAGGATCAAATTAGGGCTAGCAAAAAAAAAAAACACTAAACCAGGATGAATACTGATCTAGGCTAGCACTTGACGGCGCTGTAGCTTACCTGATTTTTACCGAACTAGAAAATTTTAAATGGTTTTTAGTGGTCCAAAGTTATTCCTCATTTACCTTATGCAATCCGAGCATCTTAAATATTCACTGACTCACCAGGATGAGTTTTTAAGCATCTTTCACAACATTCAGAATCCAGAGCATACCGTATTTTCTGGACTATAAGTCGCACCGGAGTATGTCAAAAAATGCATAATAATTAAGAAAAAAACACGGTTTTCAGGTTGTCGTGACCGTAACTTATATGTGGAATATAAGTCGCATCTGAGTATAAGTCGCACCCCCGGCCAAACTATGAACAGAAAAAAGCGTGACTTAAAATAATAAAATAATTAAAATACGATAGTTTTTTGGGGGATTGAACAGCCTTGCTAATGGCCACTAGCATGCTAACTGCACACTTTCTGATTCTTGGACAGTAAAACGCTTTATAATTCGATGCAGATAGGACACAGCTGTCTCATTTTTACCTTAAGAGCTGCTTAAACAATATATTTGTACTGGTTCAATATGACATGATAGATTGAGACTCTTATCCAAATCTTGAGCTTGGTTAGATCTACTTAAACTGGAACATTTTACCTTTGTAGCATCAAAACTTCTGGCTTATATCTTCCCAATTTGAGATAACGACAAAAGCTTTAGTTTGACTTGTAGGATTTTTTTCTCGCTCAACCTTTTACTCCAAACTTGGACTCAACCAACACATGAAACTAATACTTAAACCAGGACTAAATATCAACATGATGGACGTCAGTACTTAAACAATCCAGTGCATGGCCCTGACTGTGCTCATAACACCATAAAATGAACACCGCGCAGCCCGCTCGTTCACTTCACACATTTAGCGCTTTATTTTGTACATAATTTTGCCTTGACCTGCTCTCCCATCCATCACAGACGCAGGCCCAGGTATCCGTTCTCTGAAAAGTGGCATCCTCCCTCAATGATTCATCTAGTTATTATTTCCGCTACATCATATGCAAAATGCTGCGTCCCCCGGGGCAAGGATGCTGGGGTAGCGGGGGGTTAACTAACAGTGATTGAGTGCAATGCTGTACCACAGCTAAAAAAAAAGAAAAAAAAAGTAAAAAGTCTGACAGGGCGAAGTGCCATGTGGTTTGGGAGCGATTTGGAAATTGCCTGTCCTGCTGGAGGTAATGGTGAAGCAAATGTAGGAGGACTTTGGATCATCGTTATAAAATGTTTCAGCAGTGTATATGGATGAATTTTGGACATAAAATAAATGATATACTGTATATATAAAAAGCATCTATATTTTATTTATTTATTTAAATATATATATATAAATCCTATATTTTCACATTTGTAGGTGAAACTTTTCTGATAGAGGGTCAGCCAGTTTAGAGAAGTTAACTCAAACTACCTGGAATGTTCCATAGTACGGCATAAAAAATATCTATATTCATGACAACCAAGAGATGCAATAATGGGCAGCTCATGGATCCGATCTGTGGAGAGGCAACTCCGCTCACAGTAGGAATGTATGTTTTTGAAGGTGATTTTGAGCAATAAAAATACCCTAAGTGAAGAAACGCAAGATTGATAAGTTTAATGCCGTATTTGTGGAACATTCTTGGCAAAACTACATCTATCTATATCTCCACAGAGACTAGCAGAAAAGTTACTTAGTGTACAGTGGTCCCTCATTTATCGTGGGGGTTATGTTCGAAAATAACCCACAATAGGTGAAACCCGCGAAGTATCAGCTTTATTTTTTACAGTTATTCTATATGTTTTTGTCTGTAAAACCCCTCACCACACACTTTATACACTTTTCTCACACAGGCATTAACATTTTCTCACATTTCTCTCTTGTTTAAACTCTCTCAAAGTTCAAACCTTCGTAGGCGCCTTTGTTGGTGCAGAACGTTTCATCAACATTGTGGGTTTTGTCGGGGAGAAAACTTGCAAACATACAGCACTTCAGAGTCACACTGCGATCCAACATTTATGTAAATTTGTCTGAACACATTCTGTACTGTACAGGAGACACGGCACGGAGGAGACTGATGGACAATGGTCCACAGTCCCTCAACCAATCAGGACGCAGAACACAATGCACGTTCATATTCTGTATAAAAGCATGTAAAATTGCACACAAAAAAATCCACGATTCAGCGAGACCGCGAAAGATGACTTTAAAAAATGAGTTATCGTTGAGCAGTCACAGACTATATATGCCCAGGCTTCTGCACATTTTTACCATGTTACAGCATAAATGGGGGTCTCTGTGAGCTAAAGGGGTTTCTGTGAAAAAAAAAAGTATGTATTTTGCTAAAGTGGCTAAAGCTTTGTATCTGTTATCATCACGTATCAGACATTTTCCACCTTCGAGGCAGTCAAAACACCTCCAGGAACATCAACGAACCACTCACCCATTCACACACGCATACATACACCAGTGTACACAGACACTAGGGGCGAGGTGGGTTAAGTGTCTTGCCCAAGGACACAACAACAACAGCATTCACCTGCAAAAACTTAAATCGAAGCGCCAAAACTTCAAATCAATGGACAAACGCTCTACCAAACGAGCTACTGTCACCCAACAATACGTATCAATATAGCACATATACGGTTACAATGACATTACAGCTGTTTGCGGTGAATCCTAACTTTATACACCTATATGAAAAAATGCATGAGGATCCATACCATCTCAGAATACAATGTGTCAGTCCATCCATCTGTTTCTCATTTCGCGCTGGCAGCTGGCTCCTCTCCGCTGAATAACTGATTGTATTACTCGAGTAGACAAATCAAATTCATATCGTGCTCTTCTCCGCAATATACGCTATTCTATTTTTACTACCAAACCGCTGACTCAATCACATTTGTGCTTTCAATAAATACAAGCTTCATCAAAATCATATTATTGTAATGCATTTATTGGCATAGTTCAACACTCTTTTGAATACGTTTTCTTCTTATAATTTCCATTTTGCTGTCGTGCCAGAAATGAGCATGTTTTAGTCCCGCGTGACGGATTGCGCTCACTTAAGCTACGACACCGTATCTTTCCGTAAGCCGCAGAGGTCGTGGCTTCTAAATGTTTTCATGCGCACCTTAGTTTTCCGTAATGCTGTTATCCGAGCGACTTTCTGACAAGCAAGCAGGAAAGTTCAACTGAAAAAGCAAATTGTCATTGATTTATGGCGCAAAATCGAATCTTTGCCATAACACGATCAAATGTTGCTGATCAAACTGCTAAGTTGTTTTCAAGAGAGACTTTAAAGTTATAGAGTTCTACTTACATTGGGTTAGCGCTGGTGCAGAGTGAATTAGCACGGAGGCTAAAGTGTGTTATATGTAGCTCCATACTGTGTGGAGAACTGCCTTAGGAGCAATGTTCCCTCTAATTTTTCACGAGTCTGAGCAAACACACAAACTCCCTGAGCGGTCCCATGGACCACTGTGAGCGACATCAGACCTGTGCACTGTGGTCATGCTGCATTGCATCCATCCAAGTTAAATGGTTTATTAAAAGAATCAAATTACTGCATTTACATTTCTGTTATAAGACTTTTAATTAAGTGCTTTAGCCACTTATACTACACAGGTCATGAGCAAGATTTTTGTCATTTTCATTGTATGTTAATGCTATTGGAAGTATAAATATTTTATTTTAACTATGGCAAAACATGAGCTTCCATCCAAACCAAGCCAACTGTAAACTCCAATGTTGAAAACACACTTAACATTTTTATGATAAAGCTCTGACTTGTATCATGAGTATAAGTCATTGTGTGAAGCTTTTGCTTGATTTTTACAACTCATAAACTAGTGACAGTCAATGACCAATACACACTGAGAGGAATCTGTATCTGCACACCCAGCTGCTCTATCACTGTACATTTATATATCATATCAAGACACAATATATAATGTGTATTTGTATATAAAATATATTCAAAACAAGTGGTATGGGTCAAAATAAATATATATTTACAAACCACACACTGCAAGCAGTGAACAAACACACACACGTTTCAAAATGTAAACAAACACACACTGGAAACTAAAAATACACTGACAGTGTGACAGTCATTCTGTGACAGAGGTTGGAGGATCGAGTCCCGCTCGGACCAACTTCTGTCATTGTGTCCTTAGGCAAGACACTTCGCCCAAGTGGTGTGTGCGTGATGATTGGTGGTGGTCTGGCGCAGATTGGCATCAGCTAATGCTAATGATTACACATCATACACATTTGACCCACAATCAAGTAATTAAGCAGAATAAACCACGCTAGGAACAGCATCCAGTCCATCAAAACATAAGGTTCTCTGCTCCTGAGTCCATCATGAGATCTTCACTCAGTTCCACGAACTGCTTCGGGTCCGAGATGCCTCTAGTTTAACTTGTACAAACATCCACACTGTCCTCGGTCGCGTACTTTGTTTTGTCCGTTTCGTCATATTTAAAACGCAAAACTGCTGCAAAACAGTACGTAAAATTACGCAATTACGCGCGCGTAATTTTACGCTCGGATCTGCGCCCGAGGGCGGGCCGTCGGAATGTTAAGGGGTTAAACAGCACTTAGAATCATCAGCGAGTCTTCACTCCACATCGGTCACATCAGGCTAAAACTCTGGTAGCGGTGCATGAGGAGCCTGTCAATGACGTTGATAAGCTGATATGTACGCAAATACGTATGTGAATCACATAATTGTCTGGAGCAGCTCGTCCCCGGTCACACTCACTGACTCACATTGAAAAATAGCGCAGAATGAATTATTGTGTGCTTATTTTATTTTCAACTCCGGTTTGATTTTTTTGTGCGCAGCACAGATTTTCTGTGCGCGGAGACTGTGTCAGCAGTGCGCAATTGCGCACGCGCGCAGCTTAGAGGGAACAGTGCTTAGGAGTCTGCTGTATCTGTGACAACAAGGATATAAGGCTCCTTCTGCAAAGTATAAACCGGTCTGTTTTCAGAGTTGGTAATGAAATACTTGTTCAATTATGCATTAAATGAAAAAAGTAGAAAATAAACTATCTTCCATCACTCTACCCCAGGGCAGCTGTGGCTACAATAGTAGTTTACCACCAGGAGAGAATGAATAATGCAGCGTTAAGTGCTTTGGGCGTTTTGGTAAGCTAGTTTCAAAGAATAATTAACAAAGTACTAAATCCAATGCATTATTATTTTTATTAGAAAGTGTAAAAATAAAGGATAAATGGTCAGTGGTCACAGTTTTACACCTTCCAGGCACTCAAAGTGCTTAACATCAAGGAACCACTCACCCATTCACACACACATTCACACACCAGTGCACACAAACACTGGGGGCTAAGTGTCTTGCCCAAGGACTTAACGACACCATTCATCTGTGGGAGCTGGAGTGGCACTGCCAACCTGTGGGTCAGTGGATCGGACCACTCTATTAATGATGTTTTTTATGTCAAGAGCAGGATTCAAACCTTGGCAGTTTGAATCCTGCTCTTGACATAAAAAACAAGTGTGGATCAGTGTGCACACTCTGAATTTTAAGAGCTGTAATAGAAATCCTACTTGAAAATGAAATAAATAAACCATATTTCTAAGAGGATCAGGGGCCCACCTCAGGACAAGTTGAACAGAAGTTTTGTAATTCCCTTTAATCGGGTGCATTTATGTTTCTGTTGAACAATAAAAGGAAATATATAGATTTAGACAGGCCAAATAAACCATTAAAGTGGAGCCATTATGCAAAATCAACTTTTTAGAGCTTTTAACCATGTCATAGTTGTTTCCCCTCAACATTTACTAACTATTTTCAGTACTTTGTGCATGTTTGAGCAATCTTTAAGCGCTTATTTTCAAGATGCCATATTGCTGATCAATTGGTGATACGTGTAGGATTCAGCAGCGCCAGGTATTCATTTTGGTACAAATTTTAAAACCATTCACTGCTCACTAGTGTGATGTGCAGCTGTCCATCAGAGGTGTCGACTCTTTGTTGTGATGACGTTTACAGCGATGTCAGCTCCCATTGGACAGTTTTCTAACGTAGTTGTCAGTGGACTTGTTTCTTTCACTCAGTCATTTTAAATGAATATTGCAATTTAAAATGTACAAATTATAACATAATGATCTACATGTGTCATAGATTATAACTATAGAGCAGACACAAGCACAGTGTCTTCTTTAAAATGATGCAAACAATTGCAGAACTTTACTTTCTCTTACATTCATTCTTGGGATAAAATGGCACTAAAATCCCTAATGACCATAAAAGTTGGCCTAATCCTGCACGTGTGTGTTAGTGTGTGTGATATTCCAGCGTCCTGGTCCTCAGGGACAGTACATTCTGCTGTGCTCAGGTTTTATATGGACTTCACATCATTGGGGAGGACGGTAACTGACAGCTGCTGACTGCATGTGGCCCAGAGGAGCGGGATAAATATATTTGAGTCCAGGCTTTTTCCAGGAGCCGTAATTCGATGTAATGAGTTTTTTCCAGTGCACTACGGCCCTCTGGGAGATGTGGGGTCTCCCGGTGCCTCCCATGTGAAATTATGGCACAATCAAAGTCATTACAGCAGCGCAGCAGCATCTGGGCATCAGCGCGGTTACATTTGAACTGCAATTTTCATCGGCAATTAGTGAGTGAGTCATTACATGGATTATATTTTTGGGAAAAGTGTGGTGATGCTGGTTTAACACTGTTTTGTCCATTAGCGTCATGATAACAGAGCCATTATCAAAACGGAATGTCACTGGCATTTAACAAATGACCCTCTGCTGAGTCACATGTGTTTATTCTATCAAACCTCATGAACGAGCATGAATCACATTTACATAAACTCAAGTCATTATAGAGTTTAGCTTGAGTCTTTAATTCTTTCTTTTCAAGGTTTCCTGTTATAAGATGCCATTTTGAGGGCATTTTGAGTTATTAACTGCAGTGGTGGAAGATAAAGTAAAAGTAGTAGTACTGCACTGTGCTGTGTGTAATTAGCCTTTATAGGTATCTGTACATTACTAAACTCAATTTTACAGTGGATACTTTTTACTTTTACTTCACTACATTTGAGAGCAGTATCTGTACTTTCTACTCCACTACAAGTTTGAACTGGACTGAAAAGTAAAAAGTACTTTTCATATGATTTGAGGGGTTATTTTACAATATATTCGTGGAAACATCTTGACTAAAGGTTTCAGAAATAAATACGCAAAATTCATAACAAAAAGGTAAGAAATTGATTCATTTTGCAACATCACTACACTACAAATTAACAACCCATGTGAAATACTTTTACTTTTTACTCTAAACTTAAATACTTTCACTTAAGTAGATTTTTTCATGTGATTCTTTTATCTTTACTTGAGTAACTTTTTACCTCTGTATCTGTACTTGTATTTAAGTAACAAAAAAGTTGAGTATTTCATCCCCGACTGGTTAATTGCTATGACAACGGTCTTAACTTTTCATGATTCTGAAGCTCACGGATACAGTGGCATAGTGGTGAACTCCCATGCCACATAGTGAGGTGGTTTTGGCTCCATTTTGGATCTTTTGGAGACTTTCTGAGTTGGTAAGTAGCAAGTGTCTCTCAAATGCAGATACTTACAACATTCCGAACAAGATCTATAACTTATTTTACGTTCTGTTGTCGATTGAGTCTGCAGAAATCCACGCTGTCTCTTAGTCCTCTGTGTTTTGTTTTTTACTTGAAAGCCACCGCACATGGATGAACCATGTGTTTCTCTGGTTGGTTAGTCTGTCTGTGCCTCAAGCTCATTGGAAATTATGGATATAAGATGAAGTTCCATGACAACTTAAGAAAATCGCAAAGGCGTGTTTAGTCTTGGCTGGAAAACATGCATACAAAACAAATCTATATCCATTGTTGATTCCCTGCACTAATTTGTTATTTTTGACGGCTGATGACACTCGTATCTGAATGTTATGTGAGCTGAGAAAAAATATGAATGTCCTGCACCTGTGTGAAATAACTGGAGTGTGTCTGTGGGACTACGGTGTTCACACAAAAGAGTAAAAAACGTGTGTTGCCGTGTTTTAAGATCATGTATAACGCTGTGTAAACAGGACCCAGCGAGCAGGTTATGGGCCCAGAGCGTTTTTACACACTCACTTTAACGAGCAGACGCCAGGTGAACGTTCCAACGGTAAATGTGTGCACCTGAGTTTAGAGTTTGGAGGCTGACCAGAGACATGAGTAAAAGAGAAAACGACATGGTTCGACTCCACTTGGCCACGCCCTCAGCCGATCGCCTCAACGCACTTTAGCACAATTTGCACGTATTTATTGTAACTTACAGAATAAACGTTCCAGCTGAAAACTTTATCAATCGTGTCTGTGGTCCTTTGTTGTGGTCACACGATCCGGGATGTAACAACTTTTATTTGATCGTGAAGAGAAAAGAAATGATTTATGGGTGATTTGCAAGTCCATTGTGCATAAAAAGTCTGTGTTCAAGAAGCTAAACAAGTTCAATGGAAACTCTTGTGAGGTTTAAACTGTTATAATGCTGTTATCTCATCAAAAACATACCTGGAGTTGTGTTTTGTTTCATTCACACATGTTTGAGTAACCCTTTATTATTAGTATGTCTACATCGCCAAAGCTCAAAATGCTCTGTTCCACCTTGTGATGTCATGAAGTGGTAGTTTTCAATTTAACTGCTACTTTTTACCTTTAGTTCAGTGGAGATTGGCAATTCCAGCGCTGAAATTATCCCATTCTAGTGAAGGCGTATGGAGTTTAGAAAACACAGTGGAGCACTTCCTGTATTACCACATGATGACATCACAAGGTGGAACAGAGTGTTTTCTATTTAAGAGAAGAACTCAGCCTAAATATGCAAGGTTTGTGTGTTAAACATGCATGAATGAAACAAAACTAAACTCCAGGTATGTCTGCGATAAGGAAACAACATTATAACATAGAAAATAGCATAATATGTGCCCTTTAAACACATCTGATTTGCATTTATTCAATTGCAGGTGTTTTATTGCTCAAAAATCTCAAATCTTCAAATGTGTGACCTCTAAACTTGGCCTGGCTGCATCACCTGCTAGTTTCCATGGAGATAGATGAGTTACATAGTGCTTCTTTACTATTACTTACACTGTTATGATCACTTCCAACTACGAATATTGCTACAAAACTACCAAAACGTCACGTATTTCCTGTTTGAGAGAAGAACTCAGCCTAAATCTGCAGGGTTTGTGTGTTAAACATGTGTGAATGAAACAAAACACAACTCCAGGCATGTTTGTGATGAGGAAACATTATCACACACATCAGAAAATAGAGTAATATGGCGTTTTTAAAGGTTATCACCACTTTGGGCGCAGCGATTTCACTTCACACAAAAAAAAAAAAACTATTAGCGACCAACATTATCATATCGTACGTCTAATTAGCTGCTGTTGGCTCTGAAAATATTTGTCAAATCAAAGTGACCTGAACTTGATAAACAGCATGAATATATTCATTGTTTTGTTTGGCCTGGTTTAAACTTAATTACACGGGCTAATTAACATGCTGAGCCACACTGTGTATTTACTCCTATTTAACACTGCAGAAAACACACTAAATCTATTACTTTGGACCAGACATATTTCGACTTTTTGGTTCCGACTTGCTCAGTTATACTTGGTTTAAAAAGGCCATAAACTGCAGACCTAGGAGAGCTGGTAGTGATGTTCCCGCGGCCCTGAGCCAAGCAGGCATGTGTCCACTTAATGCATGCTCTAACTCCACTGACCCCAATTCAAGTGGCAGCTCTGTCCTATTCAAAAGGTCTCTCCTCTGTGCTCCTGTAAACAGATCTTTACACAGGAAAGGATCCCGTTTTGTCTGGACTGTCTCATACTCCTCATAAACAGTGGTGGGTGAGGTGAGGTGAGGTCATCTTTATTGTTGCATGTAGGGAGGTTTGTAGTAGAGTTGTGTTCAATATTCGTCACGTAGGACAAAAAAAGGACAAAAAAATACGGTCAGTGGTGGAAGGAAGAAGTACTCAGTTTTGGTACGTAAGTAAAAGTACAGATACCGGAGCAAAAAAATACTCAAATAAAAGTAAAAGTATCACATGAAACAATCTACTCAAGTAAAAGTATTAAAGTACGTATTTCAAAGTGTACTTAAAGAGTAAAAAAGTAAAAGTATTTGCCATAAAGCTTCAAATGTAGTGATTTTGATGCAGATTTTTGCTGCATTTTGTTCAACAGAAGCGACTGATTCTATAGTTTTTTCCCAGCTGTTTTTATTTGTATATTTTTGTTGGCTCAATTTATGAATGTGTTAAAAATAATCATATCATAAATTACACTCAGCCTTTTCAGGAGCTCTCAAACTTGTCAATAATGAAAACAGATTTTTAGTTGTAGGAGCAGAAAGTGCAAAAACCTGCTCTCAAATGTAGTGAAGTAAATGTAAAAAGTATCCGCTGTAACATCTACTTAAGTACAGATACCTAACGTTTGTACTTCAGTATAGTACTTTATTTCTTTTACTTTGTTGCATTCCACTCCCGGGTGCAGTCACTAAAAAGAAAAGAAATCACTACTCACTACAGGTTCCACAGACAATGGGACAGCTACATTTGAAGTCTTTTACACTAGAGATTTTATACAGAAACTTTATTATCGAACAGCCTACATATTTTTCTTCAGTGAAAAAAATTACCTAATCTAACCTGCCCTACAATAAATGCATGATTTTTTTCCCGCCCAGCCCCAAACCCACGGGTCAGAAATCAACCCTTGCATCTCTCTCTTATACCTAAACTAAAGTATTGTCTGATCTATACAAAACCACTCTTGAGTCCGGCACTGACTGATATTATATGTTATGTTCTTCAATATTTCCTATTCCTAAGTCAATTCAAATTAAAAATGTTATTAATATGAACGAGTATTTACAACTAAAGAAATACCTCGAGACAAGTCAAATAATGAGCAAGGCGGGTTTATTTGTACAGCGCAATTCCTAAATAAAGTACCTCAAAGTGCTTTACAGAATAAGAACAACATTAAAATAACTACAGAGACAAATCAAAACATAAATAATCATCGTAAAAATGAACATTAAAGGAGAAGAGTGCAGAATAAAAACCTTGACACTTGACAATCAAAAGCCGTATGTGTAATAGTAAAATGTATTTACTAGATCTAACCTCACCAAAACTACAAACATGAAACATTAAAATAGTCCATTAAAGCTCATTTAACCCCTATACATACTATTCTATAAATAAGACTAACCCCATAAAACACTCTCATCTCATAAATAATGCCACACAGACTCATCCCGCTGTTCCCCGTGTAGGACCTCACTGGCCACAGTCTGGAGCAGTGTCCTGACTGTGTCAAATCAATGTCAAAGCCACATGTTAATAGAATCTTCAATTATTCACTGTGCCGTTTAGCCTGTTTGACCTGTTCTCCGGCTCCAAAATGAGGAGCCCATATAAATAAGATGGAAGAAATATCTGCTCTGGTTCCAAGGTTAAAAACAGGATGGAATATATGAGTCTGAGTACGACTCTGCTCATTGGGGCGGTTGCCGTGAGCTTGTAAATATCATGTTAAAGGTGCACTATGTAACTTTTTGGCGGAGCACTACCTGTTTGTCTCCATAGAGATATTGTTCCTTTGCATGGACTGATCTACGGTATGGCATTAAACGTATCGATGTGGCTTTTATACCATTACAGGTGTTTTTATTGCTCAAAAATACCTTGATCTTGATGAACGTGCATTCTTTGTGTGGTGGGATTGCCTCTCTGCAGATCTGACTTGCAGCTTTGTCAGATGGTGCTTGTTTTTTTCCATGGAGATAGATTAGCACAAGATCAATAACATCACCATGGAGACAAACAGGTGGTAGACTCACATTATACAGCAAATCAATAAAAGCTAATGATTATTACAATAAATGTGAAAGATTTAAAAAATGAAAGGGGAATTTTGGCGTACCTTATATTTTCACACTTGAGTTGATTGTTGAACTAAAGCTGAACGATTTGGGAAACATATCTAAACACGTTCTTAATGCATCCATGCTGAATAAGCCTGGATATTTTGTTTTTGGTGCCTTTGTGATTTGCAAATTCACTCTGCCACTGCATCCAACAGATCAGTGTGTGGATACAAAACAACTTTCTCCAGATAAACTCAGACAAGACTAAAGTCATAGTCTTTGGCCCACAGAAACAAAGAGAACATGTCAGCAGTCACCTCCAATCTTTCCTTCTAAAACCTTCAAATCAGGCTAGAAATCTAGGGGTAATAATGAACTCAGACTTGAACTTTAAGAGCCACATCAAATCAATAACATCGACAGCTTTTTACCAACTGAAAAACATTGCGAAAATCAAAGATATACTGTCAAAACCAGACTTAGAGAGTCTTATCCATGCATTTGTCTCCAGTAGGTTAGACTACTGTAACGGCCTGCTCACTGGCCTCTCCAAACGAGCCTTAAGACACCTGCAGTACATCCAGAACACTGCTGCTCGGGTCCTGACTAGAACCAGGAAGTACTTCACACATACATCCTGTGTTCAGGTCTCTGCACTGGCTCCTGTGGCTCACAGAATAAACTTTAAAGCAGCTCTGCTTGTGAACCATCTCACACTCTGAGGACTTCAGGGACCGGCCTCCTGCTGGTGCCCAGAGTCAGGACTAAACATGGGGAATCAGAGTTTCAGTTTTATGCAGCTAAAACCTGGAACAGTCTTCCTGAAGATGTGAGACAGACCTCTACTTTGACAGTGTTTAAATCCAGGCTCAGGTGATTATTTATTTGTTGTATTGTGATTTTAATGTCTCTTATTCTGTAAAGCACTTTGAATTCCGAACTGTGCTATACAAATTTGCAGCCCATACAGTATGTTGGACCACAAAATCAACTTCAACATTTTTTCTTAATCCTGCGGCAAAAACCCCCCAAAAAACAACAATGTAACTTCCACATCCGAGAAGCTAAAACACAAACCAAAAATCCCCTGCCTTGTGTTTAATGTTCCAATAGGAAACGCGTCCCCCCGTGCAGCGCTCTGATGTGTACGTAGATGGATGGGCCTCATTACTATCGCTGACAGGTATGAATGGAGCCTGTTGTGACATCATCGCGGCTCATTATTTATTACAGCGCAAACTCAAGTGCTTCCGAAATCATTCATCAGTTTGTATCCCCTTACATTTGCTTTGCTCATTTACCCCAAAAATAAACAAGAAATCCACGTACTATTAAACTGTCAATTTGCTCCCACTTGAGGACAATGCAGCGCCCTGGAGATAGCTTAGCATCTATCAGGCAATAAAGGAGCTTGTGTTAGCATATGTAGCGCTGACTTCTGCCCGTTGTGATGTAAGGGGGTGGCAGCGAACACCGAACCGCAAATTGCACTAGTCATTATTCCTGCAGCCATCTGTTCTCATCACACAATCACATAAAGTTCCGGGGTTTTAACAATAACACGCAGACAGCCACCTGCTCTGGGCCTGTCACGATCGCGCGTTTTCAAATGCGATATATGGCGGAAGTAAACATAGACGATAAACGATACTACTTAAACCAATCCGTAAAGCAGAATTATATCCCCCCAAAAAAGTATTCTTAATGTACAATGTGACTGGAGGCATCTGCTGGTGAATGAAGTTTGATCACTTGAAGCTAAAATAATGTTTCGCTTCGTGGTTGTGGTTGGCGCTTAACGCTACCATCCTTAAAGAAGACATATTGTGTTTGTGTCTGCTGTATCGTTATAACATATGACTCCCATGGATCATCATGTTATGGTTTCAAATTGCAATATTCACGTAAAATATCTTAGTAAAAGAAACAAGGACGTCTTAGAAAGCTGCGGTGTCCAATGGGAGCGGACGTCGTCGTAAACGTCATCGCAACAACGAGCAGTGCCCCCCTATGGACAGCTGCAGATCACACTAGCAAGCGACGTGATGTGGCCAAATCCTACGCGTATCACCCATTAAGAAAATTAATCTGGAGAACGATGTAAGTACAGAGCTGTGGGCGTGTACCAGTAAAGTGAAAACCAGGCTGATTAGCAATATGGCGTCTTGAAAGTAAGTGATTAAAGATTGCTCAAACGCTAATTGCTAAACAATGGTCATTTTAAGTAGAGGTTTGAAGGAAGACATCTGCGTATTCTCGATAATGAGTAATGAGTTCTAGTTCTCAAGAAGTATGAAATCAGAAAGTAGAAGAAGCTTCACATGAGAATTTGAGTTGACAGTTTCCCCAAAACTAAACCCCGTACCTGCAGTCAATCATGATCAGTGCAAGTGCAGCCTGAATTCTGGAGGTTCTGAGCTCTGAGGCATGGCCTGTCGTTGTACTGTGAATGAGAAATAATTGTATGTGTACTCTATCTGCAGGTGTTAGATTGTGCTTGTTGTACGTTTCTCATAAAGGTTCCATATTACGCTGTTTTCTGATCTATTTTATGTTTTTTTCTTGTCAAAAACGTACCTGGAGTTCTATTTTGTTTCATTCACACATGTTTGACTCACAAACCCTGCATATTTAGGCTGAGTTCTTCTCTCAGACACCTTGTGATGTCATCATGTGGTAATACAAGAAGTGCTCTACGATGTTTTTCAGAGTGTCCATACACCTTCACTAGAATTATTTGGATGATTTCAGCGCTAAAATTGCCCATCTCTACTGAAATAAGGGTAAAAGGTAAATGTGAAAACTACCACTTCATGACATCACAAGGTGGAACAGAGGATTTTGAGCTGGGAGATCTAGACAGCCTAATAATGCAGGGTTACTCAAACATGTGTGAATGAAACAAAACACAACTCCAGGTATGTTTTTGAGGAGGTAACAGCATTAAAACATGGATAAAAGAGTCAATTAGGACCTTTAAGTATGAGCTCGCAGGCTGCAAACTGTTCATTTAGCAGCTAACCCACCACCCAATTAAACTTCTTGTTCTACCTGTTGCTCAATTTGCTCGGATGAAAACTCTGACAATTACCTTTTGAGTCGAAACTCACAAACAATAGCATCACCTTTGTAATAAATTACCTTGATCCACAGATGTTAAATCCATCTGGAGTAAAGCCTCCGCTCCACATGTCTGTTTGTAGCTGTAAAAACACAGTACGAGTCTCTTTTATATCTGCATGACCTTGACACACATTGTGAATGCGTTACTCGAACCACATGCCACTCTTAATGCAGCCGGTGTGCTGTCGCGTCAATTTGCCGCTTTCAAATATCTGACAAGCAGCGGGAACAACAAAGCCCCCACACTTCAATCACAAAAATAAAGCAGCCATCCACATGTCTGCAGCTATACACAGCAGAAGTCTGAAAATAGAGCACTGCGCTGTCAACGGTAAACTGGAGGAGACACGGCAACAATGGACCGGGCATGCTGCTTTTACCGTACAGGGACAGTCACCACAATGGACACATGGAAATAGTCACTTACAAATAAAACAAGGCGGGGGCGACAGTGGCTCAGTTGGTAGAGCGTTTGTCCGCTGATCTGAAGGTTGGCGGGTTGAATCCCTCTTAGTAAAAACAACCTTTCATTTTCACCACTGTAAGATCCTAAGTAAATGTAAATGTTCAGTTATGACGATTTTATTTTGTATTCAAATCTAAGAAATGTATTCAAAATGATTAATAATGCAGCTCTACCTACTTAAAAAAATTATTAAACTTTCTTCCGAACAAACTCCCCGATCCCAAAAAGATCCTGGGCCTTTGCTCAGTTGCCTTTTTTTTCAAACCATCAGACAGTCTCAAATTGTCTGTAGATTTGAATAATTTGACTAGAAATTTGTACATTTTAGATAATCAAATGTGTCCACATCAGTCTAGTTAATTGGTATTGTTCTGTTTCATTGCAAACTGCACATAATTGATTTTTTAATTGGTTTGGACTGGAGGAAACATACTGTATTGAACATGGGATATTTTCTCGCTATTATCCTATTTTCCTGCTAATGTCAATGTTGAACTGTTAGTCTTATAATGTAATTGTAATGAAATGTGTATTTTAATGTGTGTTCACTGCCCAGGGACTGCACATGGAAAGCAGCAGCAGCAGCTAAATCTGGTACAAATCATCTCTTCTTTTGTAAGATTAATAAATTTGTACATGGTCCCTGACAAATAAAGAATAAAGAAAGAAAGACTGTAGGTATTTTCTAGCAGTGCAGCTCTACATCAGACTGGTATTTTGATTTACTAACGCTAAGGTAAATAACACGTGTCCACCAAGGGGCACAGACCTATGGAACCTATGGAACTGATGAAGATGTTGTGCAGACCAGCGTGGATCGTACGAGGTCGCCGTGCGGATTAGAAGAAGGACCCTCCTCATATGCACACACACAAACACACACAGATACATTCGGAGACACTATAAAAACTGTCAACAGGCAAATATGCACATCTCAGGACTCTCTTCTATCCTTTCCAGAGAGTCCGCTGCTTCATTATTCACTTTACCTGTGTGGAACTCATTAAACTCTTCTGACTTTATGTTTCAGTCTCTTGGTCCTCTTTGACGCTTACACCAGAAACAAACACAACAAGACTTAAAAGACATAAACATCATTGGTAGAGCGGTGGATCCATTGACCCATAAGTTGGCGGTGCGATTTCAGGTCTCACAAAGGAATGCTGGTGTGTCGCTGGGGAAGACACTGAACCCTCCTCATCCCCAGTGTCTGTGGTTTCTTGATGTAAAGAGTCTTGAAGGTGGAAAGGCGCTATGTAAAATTTTGCCCATTTTATCATGTGACCGAGATACATAGGTTAAGAGAAATGCCTTTTATATTTACAATCCACCAAAGGAAACTGCTCCGCCTGTTGCAGTGGCTAAAAGGCAAAAAAAACCCCAAAAAACCTTGGTGTCAAAACAATTAGCAATCTTCTCATCAAATGTTAGCCATCATGCCACGCAGAAATTAAATTGTTTTAAAGCTGAGCGAGCACATGATGCATTTTCCTATTAGGATTATAAACTGTCCCTTGATCTCAAAGGGTACAGTGCAGTGTGCAACATTTGTGGAGGAAGAAAAGCATGTATCTATCGCCATGGAGACAAGGAGGTGATGCAGGCAGGCCACGCTACAGGTTGTCTGAACCTGAACATTCGTAAATTGTCACGTTTTGTACACAGACACTGGATCTGACCACTCTCTCGATGATGTTTATGTCAAGAGCAGGATTCAAACCACCAACCTTCAGATCAGTGGACAAACGCTC
Organism: Periophthalmus magnuspinnatus; assembly: GCF_009829125.3. Taxonomy (NCBI): domain Eukaryota; kingdom Metazoa; phylum Chordata; class Actinopteri; order Gobiiformes; family Gobiidae; genus Periophthalmus; species Periophthalmus magnuspinnatus. The sequence goes on from NC_047132.1 coordinate 7,887,887, forward strand.
TACCGACTGAGCCACTGTCACTCATTACAGGCAAAGCAATAGCAGATCCATGGAGACAAGCACGTGGCGGACACTGTCAGAAAGTTGTATAGTGCACCTTAAAAAAACTGATCTTAGTAATCCAAGCACGAACTGATAATGAATGATTCAAAAAAATATGATTAGCTTTGTATTTAGTTATAAAAATGGCACCCAAACTCCAGACTCTAGAATGAAAAACACTTTAATTATGACATTAAAAGAAAAATCTTCATTAACTTACATGAGACAAATTTGTGTTTTTCTCTGTCATTTTGTTCAGTAATAGTCTATTCAGTTGTCCTTTGGAACAGCCCTCCCCTCTGCCCTCCCCTCTGCATTACCTCTCCAATTCCCTCATCCCAAACTGCCGCTCCCCTCATTACCATTCTAGGATTGATGTTTGCCTTTTTGGAGAGCAGCAAGCGCATATCCCACTGATTTGGAATTAATAAAATATGAAGCTGCATTAATATTCTGGGGGTCCACATGTGACCATTATTACAGCCCAGCCCCTGATGTGCCTGTCAGTCAGCGCTCGGGGCAGCAGAGCCTGTGGCCCTCAGGCTGCAGGTGAGCGCCGCTGACACAACACACCTCCTCAAGGGCATTAAAGGGCAGGTTATACTCATCTACACTGTTCTCTTAAAGGGGAAATGTTATGCTAAATCTGACATTTTAACTTTTGTATGTAATTGTATAGAACATACCAGGAATGGGATTTTATTTTACTCATGCATGTTTAAAGGGACAGAGGACATCACCTCCTTGTCTCCATGGAGATGTTATTGCTTTGCCCAGCATGTTCCTCAGTATGGCTTTAAAAATGTTTTATGGAGCCTTCATTTGACTATGCATTTTTTGGTACACCTTGAAAAGCATGTATTCTTATAGTTTGAGCGAGGTCTCTTCTCCACAGAGCTGACCTGTAACTGGTGGACCCTACTTGTATATAGCCTACATTTAATGCCATATGGAACATTCTTGGCAACATAATATCATCTTCATAGTACCGTATTTTCCGGACTATAAGTACTTTTTCCATAGTTTGTCCAGGGGTACGACTTATACTCAGATGCGCCTTATATGTTAAAATATTCAAGTATAGAATTTGTCACACTGACAATTGTGCGAGGGCACTCTAGGCTTGTACAAGAATGACAGCCATCTACTTCCGGAGTGGCACTTCATCTTCCTCCGGAGTTGGTGGAGTTGTTCAGAAGCAACACCGAGGATGAAGAATTGAGTGGATTTAGTGATTTGGAGTGAGATCCAGAGTAAACTTGTTAGGTTGTTTTTTATGCTTTAGTGATCTGATTAACTGTTAATATCTTACATAAACAAACCAGACATGTATTCAGTTCTGTCTATGCTTCATGTAGCTGAATAAATATAAATGTGTTATGTTAGTGTGTTGTACTGATATTCAGTCTGTTGTTCTCTATTTTATTCTTATTATTATAACTTGCCTTTAAAAAATGTGATAAAATGTCTGTTCTTAGTCTTGAATTTTGTAAAATAAATTACCCCAACGACTTACATATGTTTTCTTTCTTCATTATTACACATTTTTTCGCTGACTTAAACTCCAGAACGACATATAGTCCGGAAAATATGGTACCTTTCAATATGAATGTTACGCTTCTCTGTGAAAAGGAGAGTTAGTGAAATGTGAAATTTGAATGCAAAGATACATCTTTACTAGACTCAGTTTGGTACGAAATATTGTCAGACACCTAAACTAAATGTTTTTGTAAATATTCAAACTTGAGAATAAGCATGATATTTCAGGTGTGGGGCATTGAGGTTCATGCAGGGCTCTAGAGTGACTCCATCTTGGCCTAAAATGCACCTTTAAAGAGCAGTATCACACGTGCAGACCCTCCACACTATGTTCAGTTACTCAAGTGAGGCTCTCATTCCACGAAGTGAAAAAAGACAATACAACTTGACAGCAAGACATCAAAGATCAACTATTAAACTTGAAAGTAAGAGGTCTCACTCTGCACATGCTGTAGTGAACTGTAAAGATCCTTAAACGCATAGACCTCTCACTCTGACTAGTTTCTGACGAGTAAACTTATAGGCTACAGTTTATTTGCAGAGAAAAATGTATCTTTTTTTTTTTTATCTTTTTAGGGTGTAGTATAGAATATTAATTGTATATCCAGATAAAAATGATTTATTATCTTAAATAAGCCTTTTTGTGTGCTCAAATCAACCCCACTCAAATGGTTAGTCTGGAGCCCTGTCACATGATCGGTGTCACATGTGTCAGCTCTGACCTTCTATTTCTTCAGTGATGGACCTAAAGTGTGACATGTCGAGCCATAAAATCCATAAAGGAGAGAGATTATGTTCAAGGTCCGAGGAGGTGCGGCTTAGACGGAGCAGGAGTCATCACATAATAAAGCACCAAACGGGGAGCCATTTCTTAAGAACTTGTTTTTTCTTTCCCCAGAGTAGTTTCAAAAAGTGGCAGGAAGTGTGCGGATAGCATGCTAGTTGTCATTAGCATAAACTTACAGTGGATAAGGCTGCTCAAAATGCATAAGATACATGAAGAATAACTTTGGACCGCTGCCAACTGTGTAAAATGAATTAGTTCTGTTCTGACAGTAACAATCAGGTACAGCACCTTTAATGAGACAGAGCTTATGTAAAACCATTAAAAAGCGTTTACATTATGTATGTAGCCAAACTTAACTTGCCTGTGTCTTTTTCATGATCCAAATGACTGTATAAATCACATTTACATTGGAAACACATTGAATTTACTGGAGGTGTGACAGGCGCCAGGAAGTGTTGACTCCACCCACTTCCACTCTGGCTCATTTCCAATTTGTCCTACCTTCTTTAGCCAAAATCTGATGTGTGTCAGTGCTTGCCATGATAAGGACTGTCCGAATAGTGCACTAAGTTTGGAAAAGGAGCCTGTATGCTTCCTTTCATAGCTCCTTTTGCAGAGGAACCTCAGGAGCTTCCTAGCCAGCGCTCAGGAGCTATGAGGCATCCCACAATACAGTGAGCATTTTCAAACATGGCCAGTCTCTGTCCGTCAGACTGTTTTATGGCTAACTATTGGTACATTCTGGACAGGTCTACATAAACCCCGCTGATGGAGTCCCGTGCACGCTCTGTGCTCTGCTGCAGACGGCCAGGATTTGGTGGAATATTTGTTGGGACAGAGGACAGAGCAGAGGCTGTGCAACTGATGGTGAGTCTGGAGCATATTTATTCTGTTCTGTGCTTGTGCACATATGGAGATGTTGGAGGTGGCTCATGTTTAAACTTTTCAGAGTCACAGATCGTACAGTCTTTGGAGTTTCATGTGCAAACACTGGGGTCATTTAAATACACTGCCATGTTGAAATTCTTATTAAAATCAGTGAAGTAAGGAGATTGAGGAGTCCTTAATGTTGTGGGCGTTGTAGTATTTTGTTAAACAGCTGTAGTGTCATGTGACTCCTCCATTTTTCCTGCTTCCTGGAGCTGAAGCTCCTTGTCCTATCTACCTAGGATTCTTATGGTTGACCATGTGACGTATCTCCAAAGGTAAAGGAGTTAGGGGCTAGGACCTAGGAGCTATGATCTGAACAGTTCAGAACTAGCCACCATAGACTGTATATATAAATGGATATAGCTAACCTGTTAGCCACCGCATTCCAAATAGGAAGTGATCATGGGTACACTTCCAGCTCCATCAACTTTGGCTCCAATTCACTTTATATTGAAACATTGTCGCCCCTCTCTCTGTAACTGCTGCAGTGAGCCTCATCATTTTGGTCTTAAAATGTTCATCTTAACTCAGTCTACATGATCCTGGTGTTCTCATTTCACTATTTTATTTACAGACAAATCAGGCGTCTTCTTAGCGTTAACAACAGGTTTGATTGACAGGGTTGCTAAGCGCCCGCTCCCTGCTAAACCAGCGGTGCGGGCGGGAAGGGGCGTTACCTTCAACAACCTTACTCCGGATTGGCTCTGATGATTGATGGTCTGAACTCGGCTCCAAATTCGTCCCTATAAGCGCTAGCCTCGATGAGCTTCATTTGCCCGGAGCTGAACGCTGTGGGTGACGTCACACTCACTTAGTCCACGTCTTTATACAGTCTATGCCACAAACAGACAAGGACACACAGAGACAAGAGGGAGGGTGAGACACAGGACATAGGAGGGAGGAGGCATGATCTACAAAACCGTTTTTAATTTACTAAATCCTTTTTGATAACACAGAACATGCGACGCAAAACATCCTTTAATCCACTACCTCGCATGCTAAGGCCAGGTGAGATTACAATTCATGTGTCTTTTGGCGTTTAATTTGACATTTTCTATCTCCTCGATCTGCCTCTCTGCATCGTAATAGACTTGACTAATAAGCTCCGCCACGCACAGACAGAGGACATGTTTCCCTTATGTGGACGTCCGAAGTCTTGGCCCCTCTGGCAGCTGGAGGTGTACACAGACAGTCTTTAAACCTGACAGATAAGAAGCAATAATTAATTTATCAAAGATGTGCAGGTTTTAATCCCTGGTGTCATAGTGATAAGGGTAAGGTTGGCTCTCCACCGATCTATGTGTTGATACAGGTCTTTTTCCTCTCTGTTAATAACCCTGTCAAATGGCATAGGTTATCGAGCCCGCACACTCTCCCCCATCTCCTCCACTGACAGCCCAAAGCGAGGGGGTCTGCGGTCGTTTGAAACCCAGAGACGAGAGAGGGGGGGCTGGGGTTGTCTCTCTGTGGCTGGCCCTGTCATTTAAACTGGGTAATTCAAATATCAGGAGGCTACGGTGGCCCACTAGAGACACACAAGAAGAAAAGAAATATCCACCTGCATCAAATATGTACTGGACAGACCACACGGCGTTAATAATTCTCTTTTAAGACGAGTAAAAATGTGTATGCCGCTCACCTGTCAGCCTGCTTCTGAAGTTGGGGAAGATTGTGCAGTCTGGCTGTGAAGTCTGGATGGATCGCTGATTAGCTGTTTTGACAGGAACTATGGTAATGATTTGGTGGAAAACAGTTGGAAATGTTTGCTTAAAATATCCTGCTTCAATTTGAAAAACGTTTATCAGGTTTTTCCTATTTGCGTTTTGTTTTTGCAGTGAATTTTGGGAGGGTTTTCAAGGCTGTCATGCAAAATGTATATAGGCCAAAGTGTGCTGTGAAATGAATGTGATCTATGGAATTACAAATGCCAACTGCATGTCTAACTCACAAGAATTCATATGAAATGAGCTGCTTTATATATTTTAACCTGGTCTGAGCTAAGGATGAGACGTTCTGCAATAAAAAAGGTTCGCAATTAACCGTTTGTGGCGTTTTTTAATAATCATGATCACCGCACATGATTATAATCGACTTTACAGCACCAGACTGCCTCATGTTTTTGTTTTCAATACCATGTTTAGATGTTTGCCCAAAAGGGGGCCTTCAATCATATCATATCTATCAATGACACTTCTGTGCCTATTCTGAACTGGGGATGGTTCTTAATCACCGTCAGTTAATGTCAGGGCTAGTAGTGGACAGGCAGTGGATCTGGATCCCACTGACGGTACACATTTATATCCTCCACTCAAGAAGGTGAAGTCTGATGTATGGAATTATTATGGATTTGAAAAACAAGACCAACAAGACGAGCCACCAATCTGCAGAGCCTGCGGGGAAAAAAAGATACGGCTCTGAGGACAAACACCAGCAACTTGCACTCACATTTAAGAGACAACCATCCTGCATCGTTTGACAAACTTGAGCCAAAAATATCCATTGTAAGTAACACGCCATGTGAAATAAACTACTGAATATAGTTTGTTAGATTGGATTTGTTGGATTGGTTTGGTATGAATCTGTGTTTGTGTCAACTTTGCTAATGCTAGGTTAGTACTAGCTGAATAGCATTTTGCACAGTTGATTGCACAGCTTGCTAGCAGCAGTGCATGGTTCTACAACAATCATTAATTAATCTGAAAACCTATAACCTCCTAGGACCTGGCGTCCACACATGTGGACAACACATTCAGGGTTGTCTAGGCCACAATACAATTTTTTTCTCTCTACAGGTTCCTGGTGTCCACATATGAGGACATTATACTGCCTTGGTTTAATAATTATTGTGTTAATCTCGTTAATCACAATTATTTTGGTCACAATAATCGTGAGTCTAAATTTTAATATCGTCCCATCACTAGTCTGAACCAAAACATCTAAGTCAATCCATGGTACTTGACCCAGACAAAACCTAAAAAACACACACACACAAAAAACACTTCATATACCTTTGAGTTAATACATTGATAAATGTCTCAATTTTGTAAACAAAATCTTGGGACCAGCCAAAAGCTCAGTACATGTGGATGTTACAGATAAAATGATGCCAGTGCAGTTGATATACTCTAGGTGCACTATGTAACTTTTTTGGGAGAGGGTCCATCACCTGCTTGACTCTATGGAGATGTTATTCCCTAGAACAGCATTAAACATATCAATATCTCCATGGAGACAAGCAAGCGATGTCACCAGGCCAGATCTCCGGAAAGGCAACCCCACTCAACAAGGATGCATGTTTCTGTTTTGTTTTTTGTTTTTTTTTAATAAGAGAAATTTAAAAATCACCTGTAATTGAAAAAATGCAAGACCGATATGAAGTAATGGGAAGAATACTTTGAAAATGTACTGTATTCAGTTGCAGAATACTGAATACCTGCTTTAAAATTTATGTTGCGACTTTTTCTGATACATGGTTCAATCAGAGTACATCAAATCAAAGCAAAATGGGTTTAAAAACAGCTTAATGTTTGTTTCACTGTTTGTTATGCATTTCCTATCACAAATTAGACAAAGATAAGGACTCATGCCCCACATCTACATCTTTCTTATTAATATGGTGCAATTTGAACGCAAAATTGTGTGATTGTCAAATACTGCAAGTATTTATTTGATTTTAGAAAAGTAACTGTACTCTGAATACCAAATTAGTAACTGTACCAGAATACAGTTAAGCTCTAAATTCGTATTCTGAATAATATTATTAGTACCGTATTTTCCAGACTATAAGTCGCACTTTTTTCATAGTTTGGCCGGGGGTGCGACTTATACTCCGGAAAATATAGTAGTAGTATTCTCTGTAGATGTATTCAGTTGCTTCCCTGCACTGCCGATAAGTTACTTACAGCAGAAAATTCCAAGCAAAGTAATAGCATTTCCATGGTGATAAGCAGGTACTCCACCAGAAAAGTTACATAATACAAAATGCAGGTTTGTATACATTTGGAGGCAACACTTTATGTAAAATGTGTCTTACCAAATTCAGCCTTCTCCAGGGAACTCGTTCAAACTTCACTTTACGCAGTACGTGCGCCTCTAAACTCTTTGTCCTGCGTCTGACTAAATATACCAGCTCTTCCCAGACTCACACTCTGTACAGCACATTACAGATGCAGCAGTCATAGTAGTGGCCCATTTAGGTGTTCATTTGGGTTTGGAGATTCGCAGACATTAGGAGCGGAGGACAATGGGATTCTCCGGGGAGCGCTGGTCTGTGCACGTGGCCTTGGCTCTGCGGCTCTTTCATCATGTCTCCTCTTCCTCACCTGCCTCCACACGGCTGCATGCATTTACATATTTTATGTGCTGAGTGTGTGAGCGGCTCGGAGCAGCTCAGGAGAATCTGCTGGAATTACTCTGCATAAAATAATGTGCCATTTCGGAAAATATAAGTTTTATTTACTTTTGAAATAACGACTTGGTGTTGTTTGCCCATGTAGTCAGTTGACCTTAAGGTCGTCTATCTTGCCTCTCCATAGACCTGACCTGTAGCTTGTAACTTGACCTGTGGCATCGTTCTGCTGTCTCCATGGAGATAGATAAGTTTATTACTGTGCTGTAGAACAACACTGAGTTTTCATCAGCATTAGTATACACACTTTATGGTAAGCAGACACTCCTCCATCTGTACTCTTCCAAAGTACATACTCAGATATTAATCGATACCAAAGTTAGTACTGAAACTAGATACTCATTTGAAGTATCAATACAGAACAAAACAGGACAAAGTTGAACCTTTCCTGAATAGTTTTGGGATAGAATTATAAAATGAAAGAAATAGTCATTATCATTGTGTTTTCGGACTAAGTATTTGAAGATTAAAGTGCTATTTTACGCTATTTTCTGATCTATATTATAATGTTATTACCTCATCACATACCTGGAGTTGTTTTATTTCATTCACACATATTTAACACACACACCCTGCATATTTAAACTGTGTTCTTTTCTCAAACAGAAAACACTCCTTGTGATGTCATCATGTGGTAATACAGGAAGTGATCCAATGTGTATTTAAACTCCATACAGCTTCACTAGAATCATTTGGATCATTTCAGCCCTGGAATCGCCAATCTCTACTCAACCAAATGTAGCTGTTAACTTGAAAACTACCACTTGATGACATCACAAAGTGGAACAGAGCATTTTGAGCTTTGGAGATGTAGACAAACTAATAATGCAGGGTTACTCAAACATGTGTGATTGAACAAAACACAACTCCAGGTATGTTTTTGATTGCTGCAATGCTTGACAGCTTGAAATTTGATCAAAAACAGGACCATTTTCGATACAAAGACAGTGAAATAGACCTTAAAACTTCAGCATTATATTATTAGCAATGGCATTTCTGTTACACTGTTTCCCAACCTTTTTTTGAATCTGGGACTCGTTTGATAAACCCTCACTCCTGATTCCGTGATGCACTTTTGCCACAACATCATCGATTTCTTCCTTAAATGTTTGAACTGTCGGAGCAGTTTACACACAACAATCAAGCCAAGGTCACTTCTGAGCAACTCATCTCGGGGCCTGTCTGCGTATCTGTCTTTTGGCTAACCGGAGCGTCTCAGCCTCTTCGATCTGCCCAACCCCAAAGAAAAAAAAAAAAGAAAACATTTAGCCGATGCTGTGTCTTATCAGTCTGGCTCCTTTAATCTCCCGTGAGCTGGAGGAGAGGAAGCAGAGGGGCTACGCATTGTCCGGGGAAGTGAACCCACAACCTTTTCAATTTCACCCCTTCCCCTGAAAGTCCTTTCGCCTGGACGAGCTCACGTAGCGGACAAAGGTGCCATTTGCTTTTCATTTCCTCGGCTCGATAAGAGAGGAGCAGAAAACCTATTGTATATTGTAATGCTCCTTCACCTCTCCGACACCGGCAGAATTGAGGTGCTGCCAAAAGATCAATACAAATTAAAAGTAAATACAATGGAAGAGCGCATGGTAATATTTGGAGATCTCGTCTGCAGGCGTCTGCTTTGTTTGTCCAGGTTGTGACAGACGGGATGAGCTGAGGATTAGAAAGTTGAAAAAGGACATGAGTTTCATTGAGTTTGTTGAAATGCAAAGTGAACTTGGACAGTACTTTGACTGCAGAATCACCCCTGGTTTTATATTTCTAACACGATTTTTAAGTATTTTTATGTAATATCAAATTGATTTTCATAGTAAACAAAAAAAACCTAGTATTCATAGTTTATTAAAGGTGCAGTGGTTTAATGTAATGAAGTAAAAGGTGTAAAGTAAATAGATATCTGTTCTTTACTTAAGTACATTTTAAACTGAATACTTTATTATTGTTTGAAACCTCCTGAAAATGCAGAAGGGTTTATTTTGAACACATTTGTACTTTGAGCAAAAAAAAAAACAAAAAAAATAAAAAAATAAAAATAAAAACAGTTAGAAAAAATGATCGACTTCATTGTTTCTGTTGATCAAAATTCAGCACAAAATCACTACATTTGAAGCTTTATTATATCTAAAAATCTGCACAAAACTTGTTACTCTTTAAGTACATTTTAAACAGGTACTTTAATACTTTTACATAACTACATTTTTTCTTGTGATACTTTTGCTTTCACTTGAGCATTTTTTGCTCTGGTATCAAAACTTTTACTTAAGTAACACAACTGAATACTTCTTCCACAAATGTTACTAGTTTGCCTGGAATGTTCCACAGTATCATATTTAACTAATTTCTATGGAGACAAGCAGATCTGTGGAGAGGCAAGTGCACTCACAGCAAAGCAAAAATTAACAATACTGTGGAACATTTCTGTTAAAGCAATGACATCTCCATGGAGACAACCAAATGACAATACTCCAACCTGAAAAGTTACCAATTGCACCTTTAACACCTCAGCAGACATACAAAGGCAGTTTAAGGATGGACAGGTGAGTGTTTTTGTATAAATGGCAGCTTTGGTTGATGAAACTAACCTGCAGAAGTCAGTCACAGGCCATGGAAGAGTCATGATCCAGGGATTTAACCCACAGATTCTTTGCCAATGGGCACGCAAACACCTCTGCTTCCACACTCCGATGATCCAACATGACTCCCATTATCCAGGTCAAGTGTTACAGCCACATAAGGAGGATTTCAGACGACAGGCCTGCTCCAGCAATGTGGCATTTAGACAGTTTGATACTCCAGGTTGATATGTTTGAAAAGTTGTTTTTGAGGTGAGGTTTGGCAGGTTAGATTACTCTTTTCACTAAAACACAGTTAATAGAATTATATTTGAGATTTTACAAAAAAAAAACAAAAAAAACAAACATTGGTGATTCTAGTGGAGGTGTATGCAGTACAACAACACGGTGGAGCACTTCCTGTATCACCACATGACATCACAAGGTGGAACAGTGTGTTTTCAGTTTAAGAGAAGTACTCATGATGCAGGATCTGTGTGTTAAACATGTGTGAATGAAGAAAACACAACTCCAGGTCTGTTTGTGATTAGTAATATAGGGCATTTAACTAATGCAAATCTATTTAAGTACAACCTCCAAACCAAATATTGATTAAAAAAACATGAAAGCCTGTCGTGTGCACTGTAATGTTGTTGAGAATTATTTTCAGCGTATTTTTCATGTATTTTCGCCTCCACATCTGCCGTTCGAGAGCAGCTGGTGACTGTAGCTTCTTCTGTTGTGGACTGACACAATCCCAGCTGTGCCACGGTGAGCAAAAACAATTTTGATATTTCTTCAAAGTTTTCTCTGTTATTTTTAAAAATCCAACTGACCATTTTCCAACTGAACTTTCCACTTTGTAGCAGTTTACCTTGTCCTCCCGCTGATGTCCTGCTAGTTTTGAGCAGGCAGCAGCAGAGTGGCGTTTGATCATTAGAGATGCAATATCTCCACAACATTAAGCAAACGACATCTGGCTGGAGACATGTTCCGCTGGTGAGCACCTCTGGGCTTGGCAGGTGGCCTCGCATCCATCACAGGAGCCCTGCCATCAGGACAGAACAAGGAAACAGCACCAAAACGCTCCTGTCTCAAACTATGCACATTTACCCAAGAATACACAAAAGCTACACCAGAGCGTACAAGTTCAATTCAATGTATTTTCCACAATGGGCAGCATTATATAAGGTACATACATACACATGTAACATACTCACATATTTACTCACTCAAGCTTCACTCATATTACATACACAAGTGTATTCTGTACACATACATTTTATATTTACATATGTATGCTACCACATAAGTGACACTGTGAATAATATGAACACCCTAAGAAGCTATGTAAGCTTATGGAATGAAGAATGTTCTGTTTACATTACATTGACTTATATTTATTATAAGTCAATGTAATTTTTTTTTTTTTTTTTATGTGTTTTATGGATTTTATGTACAGTTAGTTATTAGTCAAATTAAATGAGCACCTATTTATTTTTGATTGTTGTTCCTTTTTATTTTATGTCATGTTGTCTCTGTGCAGCACTTTGGAAACAATTTGTTTATGAAATGTGCTATATAAATAAAGTGGATTGGATATTTATGTCCCTAAACAGAACATATTATGTGTGTGTCTGCTCTATAGACTCTAATGACACTACTGGATCATAATGTTATAATCTGCACATTTTAAATTGCAGTATTCATGTAAAACAACTTACTTCCACATAAATTGAGGTGTCCAATGTCACCTGATGTCATCACAACAAAGAGTTGGCACTTCTGATGACTAGCTGCAGATCACACTAATAAGTAACACATTTTTTTAACCGATGAAGAACGAAGTAAATACAGAGTAGTGGACTGAGACAGTGGTGGTGAAAACGGGGATTGATCAGCAATATGGTGGCTTGAAAATAAGCAATAAAAGACTGCTCAAACATGCACAAAGCACTCCAAATAAAACTTCAGGTGAGTAAATGGTGCTTTCATTGCTCTAAAAACCTTAGAAAGACTATGAGCAGGCTTGCAATTCCACAAACCTGACTCTTATTTTGGCCTCCTCCTGCTTGTCCCCATGGAATTGCTGTTCTTTTGTTCATACATTCTTCAAAGTACCATAAAATGAATCTATTTCCATGGATAATGTTCCAATGTTTTAGTTTTTAGTTTTTTAGTTTTTTATGATTTTAACCTTTTAATTCCATGGAATCATACAGAAAGTTACACAGTGTTGCTTTAACCTTAACCCTAACCTTAAGCTATGACCATTTTCATCATCATCATCATCATCATCATCATCATCATCAACACTTTATTGCCAACTCATAGTCCAGAGTTAAAAGACATAACACAAAAACAAAAACTATCTTACTACTGTAACCCATAACCCACTTTATGCCATGGGAGCCTCATTTTTGTTCCTAAAATGGATGCAGGTCCTCATATATACGACTGTACACACATTTTGGTCCCCACAGTGTGATAAATACCCACTGAAGGCGAAAGCATTTTCAACACCTGTGTGTCCGTGTAAAATTGTTTAATCTGCAAAACTCTGGCGAATCTGCATAATCTTTTGTGCTATAAGAATATATGAGCTATAGTTTCCATAAAAGACAGGAGTGAGCATTTTCAGCTTTAACTTCATTGGTTTCGTAAAGAAGGTCTAACATAATCATTGAGCCGCCGTCTTAGTAAAAGGCGTGAGACGGATGGGATTCTCCATACGAAGGTTTAGCAGTGTGATCTTTTAAGCTGTGCAGAAAGCTCATTTGTCGACATAAACAGTAAACGCTGATTGGCTCAATATTGTGATGAGGTCTATATGAACGTGACACATTGTTGGGAAAGTTACATCATCTCTTTTAAATAACTTTCTTTGGTTTTTTTTGAGTTTTTTTTTTAAACAAAATCCAATAAAAAGCTTTAGCAATCCCTTTTAAGTTAACTGCCTCTTGTACTTTAGTTTTAATCACTTTAGTTGTAAGTCGTTTCCGTCAGCAGTAATGGAAGCCAAAAGTTATATTGTTTATTTTTCATATTTGGAATTGGCATATGCTCCAACCAGGCCCGTCAGCAGGAATTTGAAGGCCCCGGGACAAGAAGCTTCACATGGGCCCCCCCTTTAATATAAATGTGTGCGAAGGGAGATGAATTCTGGGCCCCTAAGACCCAGGACCATTGCCGACTTCAACCACAAGAACTCTCTAAATGGAAAATCCTGTATTTCTAACAAACTGCTGATTACCTTTTAATGCATCAGTATCTTGTTTTCCATTAAAACTACATTGAAACCCCTCCACACACAGAGTTCAGAGTAACTGGACACCAATCACCCTGCCCTTAGAGACACCCTGGCATTTCCCCATTATTACCTATGTACATGCGAGCGCGGCGCTGGGATTAGCATTAGCGCAGATTAAAAGCAAATAAAGAATGTCGAGAGAAAAACACAAGCCAACGATCTGGATCCATTTCACACTAATTCCTGGTCCACTGATCCATGGCGGTTTGAGTCTACGAGCTAGTGAGCGCGCATGCTAGCAGCCTCATTGCCAACTCACCTGCCAGTCAATAAGCTATTTAATTTAATGTCAGCCAAAGCATATTGACAAAATGCCGAATGCAGCTTCCTTCAAGAGGCCCACAGCTGCATGGGCCAGATAAAGTCCATTTGAGAAATTCAATCTTGCTTTCGCCGATGCCCTAGGGTTCTTATAAATTATTAAAACGTCGCAACCCCAATAACAGTACTGGACAAAGTTACCGTTGCGGAGCTAATATTGGTGATTTGGGGACATGCCTTAGTTTCGGTGTGGTATTTGCAGACATGATACTCTCCGTAGGGACGCTGGCACTAACTGGCCTTTATGAATCTTTCAGAGGAGCAGGAGAAAGATGGCATTTCGGCGTTTAATATCCCAGAATTCCTCAGGTGTGTTTCTGCGTCGATATATCACACTGTGGACTGACACCAGATGAGATATGAGAAAAGAATATGAAAAATGATGACAAATGTGGAGATGTTTGACAGAGAAAGTCCTGACTCACAAAAGAGACATTGTTCCAAAACTTGTTTAGGCTCGATCAGACATAATGGAAACTATTTAAAGCTCCACTATGTAACTTTTCTGGTTGGCTAGTCCGCCACCTGCTTAACTCAAAGGAGATGTGACTGTTTTGTCTGAAATGTTCTAGAGTACATGTGTCAAACTCAAGGCCCGGGGGCCAAATGCGGCCCGCTATGTCATTTTATGTGGCCCGCGACAAGGTAAATTTTAATGTATGACTGTCTTAAAATGTCAGTTTATCAGGAGTTACGCAGTTACACAGACATATTTTTTTATGTCTTTGCAAATTTGAGACAAACCATTTTGCTGATGTGGCTCTCGGTGAAATTGAGTTTGACACCCCTGTTCTAGAGTATGTCATTAAACTTGACATGACGTCTATTGTTTTGCGTTTATTTCATTTGGCATTTTGTCTTGCTCAAAAGGCATGATGATTGGGGTTGTTTCTCCACAGATCTGACCTGTAACTTGGGCTGGTGGCTATAATGTAAGTGTTTTTGGGGCAAAGCAATATAATCTCCATGAAAACAAGCTTCCAAACCTTCCACCGTAAAAGTTACAGAGTGAACTTTTAGGCCTTGTCGTTGACATTGAACCATGAGGAACAATTTTCAGTTTGAACGTTCTCACTATTTTCACTGATGTTTAAAGATGACAGAGAAGCAAGTCTCATCCAACAAGCCTGGTTGGATGAATTTTGTGTCACTGGCTGTTGCTCCCAAATGGCTCTCATCTACCAAAACGCCTTTTCGTCCATTCTTCTTCTTCTTTTTTTTTAACAAATAGCTGAAATGATAACACGGCCATGATGAAAAGGACATCTTCCTCACTTGAGACCCTAAAGTTTACTTCCTTATGTTGCTACGTCATCGAAAACATACCTGGAATGAAACAAAACGCAACTCCAGGTATGTTTTTGATGAGGAAGCAACATTATAACATAGATCAGAAAATAGAGTAATATCAGCCGTTTAATAATATACTTTTTTTTGGCTTTTTTGACATGGCATTTCAACACCACAGATCTAAGTTCTACTGTGAATATACATCAGAATGATCTCTTCCCGCTGTCGACCTTTCTGAACTCTGCTTAACTGTTGCATCTTGACTCTGCTCTTGACATGTGAAGGTGACTTCCTCTACAACAAGTGCCCATTTCTGAAGGCTGCGTGTCGCCGCGGTCAATAAGCCATTTAATCCTGTCTGTGGAGCCGCTCGATGCTGCTGATGTGAAGTCCTCTGCCCTCTCCTGATAAACCAATCATTTCCTCCCACTCCAACTCTTTTGTCTTGTGTTTCCTTCACGGTGAAAGGCAGGGATGAACTATTTGGGGAAAAACACCTAATTGCGATTTTTTCCGACAAGTATTGAGATTAGATTTGCGATCTAATAGGATAGGACTGTGTTCAGAGTTTACAGTTTAAGCATGGCCAGAAGCATTGACAAAAACGCAAACAGACTGAAACATAAACTGACAAATTAATATAGGAATCACTTTTCAGAACATGTTTGTACAGATCTAAACTACGAGGTGCACAGTTTTTATGCAGGATAAGGAAAATATGGGACTTCAAAAACTGCAGATTTGCTTGTTGTGTCCATTCAAAGTGCTATTTTGATTCAATCTAGAGTATTCTTGCAGTAGTCTTAGTTAGTAGTAATTTTTAGTGCTATTCCACCTTCAAGACACTCAAAGCGTTTTACATCAAGGAATGACTCGCCCACTCACACACCAGTGTACACAGATACCAGGGGCGAGGTGAGCTAAGTGTCTTGCCCAAGGACACATCGATAGCATTCATCTGTGGGATCTGGAATCACACCGCCAACCTGTGGGTCAGTGGATCGGACCGTTCTACCAATGATGTTTACGTTGAGAGCAGGATTTGAACCAGCAAACTTCGGATCAGTGGACAAACACTCACTACTGTCATGGTAGTGACAAGATGTTTTACTGAAAAAGTCCTGACTGTCAAAAGAGACATCAGCCGTGTCCCAATTCAATGGTTGCCCACTTCATCGGCTGCATTTGCAGGGCACTTAGGTCACTTCCAGCGCGAAAAAGCCTGTCCCATTTGATACACCCCGCGTTTCCATGGAGATCTGCCGTAAACGAAGAACAGGAGAAAACTGAGTCAGCAGTCGTCATAGTTGCTAGGCGTCATAATGTAAGCGTTGTAATGTAAGCGCACAGACAGCATTTGACGTACGGTCTGTGTCGTAGGCCTATCCCATTTTGGCACGGCCTTTGCAGTCCACGGAGGAGCACCCTTCGTCGGCCGGGCCCTTCGAAGTGTGCACCCATTGAATTGGGACACGGTCATTGTTCCAAAAACTGGCACAATAGAAACTGCAGTAGGGGGGATCCATTACCTGTCTCAATGGAGATGTTATTGCTTTGCCTGGAATGTTCCACAGTATGACATTATCTATTTCACATTCATTCAATTACAGCCGTTTTTATTGCTGGAAAATACCTGAGAAAACATGAATTCATACTGTGAGAGGGGTCGCGTCTCCACAGATCTGACCTATAAGTTGGCCTGATGGTGTCACCTGTTTGTCTCCTTGGACATAGGGAAGTTTAAAACCTTATTGAGGAACATTCCAGGCAAAAAAAAAATATATATATATATATATATATATATATATGTTTGGAGAAAAAGTTCTAAAAAATGTGCCTTTAAGATCACAGAAACATATATACGTGTGTGTGTGTATTTATAATGTGGAGTTTAGTCCCTGGTGTGAGCAGCTGCTTGCCTCGCAGCCTCACAGAACAGAGTGCACCTGATCGTAGAGGATCACTGCCATTTTGGTGTTTTTCATGTTCTAATGTGTGAACACAGAGAATGTAAAAAATCCCATTGAAAACCCTGTGGCTGAAGCTGACTGAGCTCACTCTCTTCTTTATGTAACCAACCAGCGTGAAGCAGGTGCAGATATGACTCATGAACACATTCAGCATTTCTGAAATATCTTAATCAATTATGTTTCAATTAGTCTCAGAAATTTACAGTACAAATCATTCATCACAAGTCTCTGTAATTTAGATTTTACAGTTAAAAAAATAAGCTCTCATGCAAACAATGGCAATCTCACTGTTAGCATCACTACTTCCTGTCCAATTATTTCTATATAGTGATGCTAAAATTTATGAATAATTAGCACAGGACCACATGATTATAAGGAAAAAAAAAGAAAAAAAAATGTAGAACATAGTAAAATAGTAAATCAACTGTGTCAAACCTGTTTTCAAATGTTCAAATGTTTAGCTTTAAGCCTAAGACACACTTTTTACATTCTCTGCATTTGGCACAACCTTCAACGAGTCCTTGAAAGACCCATCTCCAGAACTACCTTCACTACAGGATTTTAACTTTGTGCATGTTTTGGGTTGATGGTGAAACCCAGCCAGACACAAAAAAAGCCAGAGAGTCAAACCCAGAACCTTCTTACCGTCAGTCTACGAAATCTATTTGAAATACAATTAACTGAGTAACTTTGTAGATCTGAAGAAACCTTACAAATATCATTAGCAACATCAATTGTCTATTGCTGAAACATTAGACCTTTTTTCCTGTGGTTCTAGTCTGATCAAGTCTCCAGTGGTGGTACATGTGGAGATGGAGGCTCAGGGCCGACAGTGCCGCACCACGTCTGTGTAAATGCGCTCCGACAGCTGAGTCCCGCCCACAGCACCTCCCCAAGGGCACCACCACATTTTCTGGGGACTGCACTCACATCGAAAACACCGCCACCCCTCCTCCTCCTCCTCTTCCTCTGTCCATCTCTCCATCCACCCCTCTCAATGCTATCAGCTAATTCCACTGCTTTTCAGACGAACAATAGCCCCCTTTGCATTTCCATATAATGAGAGATTGGACAAAGTTTCAGCTAAAAAAAATAAAAGTCAAAATGCGTAATAGTTGGAGCAATGATATATTATGGGAGATGTGTCGTGAAGGTCATTAAACGGCTTGAACCTGAATTTTTCCATGAATTTGAGCAAAATTTGTCTGTAGATATATTGTGTAAGCAGTTCTTGAGGTCAAAATAAGTCTGCTGTGTGCTGTCTGCATCTCATTGGAATGCGTTTTATTGTCAAAGAATCAGGAAGTGTGTGCTTAGCTTGATAGTTGTTATTAGCATTCCCGTGAAACTCCGCTCCGGCCTCTGAAAGTTGTAAAAAAAGTGCTGATAAACTCATCGTGTTGAATAATTAGAATGCTCAGAATGTTTAAGGAAAGTGAAGAATAACTTTTTTTCACGTTTTACTGTGAAGTGGTACGAATCAGGTTGCAGGGGTGTCAAACTCAATTTCACCGAGGGCCACATTAGCAAAATGGTTGAACTCAAATTTGCATAGATGTAAAAAATATGGTTGTGTAACTGTGTATTTCCTGATAAACTGACATTTTAAGACAGTCATACATTTTAATTTACCTTGGCCACATAAAATGATTTGGCGGACCACATTTGGACCCCGGGCCTTGAGTTTGACACATGTAAGGTAGAGTGCTAACAACCATGAGCAGGTGAGGTGATTGTGGAAATCTGTTTTGGAGTTTCTGACAAGGAGACCAGCAGAAAAAGAAATGAATGACATATATTTGAAATGGGCAGTGGCGGTACAAGTACAAGTTTCTTAAATAAAAGTACAGATACCGCGTAAAAGTAAAAGCATCACATGAGAAAATCGACTCAAGTAAAAGTATTTAAGTACCTGTTTAAAACTGACTGAAAGAGCAAACAGTAAAAGTATTTCACGCAGAGTTTGAGTCTAATCTTCAAATGTAGTGATTTTGATACACATTTGTGCTGAATTTTGTTCAAAAGAAATGGCGGAATCGATCTGTTTTTATTTGTATATTTTTGCTGGCTCAAACTACAAGCATGTAAAAAATGCACCCCTGAGCCTTTCCAGCAGGCCTCAAACAATAATAAAAAACACTTTTAGATTTCAGTCCAGTTCAAAAGTGCTCTGAAGTGATAGCTGCTCTCAAACATTGTGAAATAAAAGTAAAAAGCACTCATCATAAATTCACTTAAGTACAGTACTTTACTACTTTTTTACCAGATGGGAAACGTGGTCCTGCTCACAACTACCGTATTTTCCGGAGTGTAAATCGGACCAGCCAAAAAATGCATAATAATGTAGAAAAATATATATTTCACATATACGTAAATCGCATCTGAGTATAAGTCGCACCCCTGGAAATACAGTAATCTAAATGCAGATATCTCTATTTATCTGTGCTTGGGACCAGCTAAAAAGACACTGACTGGATTATTGTTTCTCACATTATATAAAACCAATAGCTCAGACTCTTTGTGTAATATCGTTCAGTGGAAGTGTAATGTTGTCATACTGCGTGTAGCGATGGCTTTAATAGCAGATGTTCTCTAATGGCTCCCTGTGTATTTGCTCGTGCGCAGGCCTGTCATGTGTCTGAATGCGTCTGTCACACTGGATCTCTGGTCTGTGTGACAGCTGAGGCCTCCCTCTCGGCGGACCCTCGCGTTCTCCGGGGAGGGGCTCGTTTCTGCGCACTCAAGCGTCCACAATCACGCACCTCCGCGAGATCCGGGCGCCGCCGTTTGATTGACTGGCGCGCTAACGTGACGAGATGGCACGAACGAGGGGGACATAAAATGGCCGCGCATTAGGGGATCATTATTCACAGACACCCACGTTTAACAAAGTGACAAAGAGCTGATATCTGAAGCTAATCTCGTTAGCCGCGTCACAATCGCGCGGACAGGTTAACTCGGAAGTTTACTCTAAGTCTAGGTGCCGTGAAATTGGCTATCAAACTTTTCACGCCAAGGATCACCAAAGAAAAGATCTGGCTGTCCGAGTACAGCCAGATATAAATCACGTAAACAGTAAAACACGACTCAGTGCTGGAAGAAGTACACAATTTGGTTAGTTAAGTAAAGGTACAGATACCGAAGCAAAAAAATACTAAAGTAAAAGTTTTTAAAAATCGCCTTGAGTAAACATATTTAAGTATTGTTTAAAAATGTACTTAAAGAGTAAACATTAAAAGTATTTTGCACAGATTTTGAGGTCTTATAAGGGGTCAAATGTAATGATTTTGATAAAGATTTGCGCTGAATTTTGTTCATCAGAAACAGTTGGATAGATTTTTCCTAAGTGTTTTTTTTTTTTTTTTTTTTTTGTTTTGTAACATGTGAGACTTTTTAACAGGTCTCAAATAATAATAAAAAAAATACTTTCACATTTCAGTCCAGTTCAAAAGTATAGTGAAGTAGAAGTACTCAAACTTAGTGACATAAAAGTAAAAAGCATTCAGTATAAATTACTTACAGTACTTTACAACTTTTACTTTGTTATGTTCCACTACTGCAATATGGCACAGAAACTAGATCCGAAACAGACAGAAACGTGGTCACAACTAATCTAAATGCAGATATCTTTATTTATCTGTGCTTTGGACCAACTAAAAATACACTGACTGGATAATTGTTTCACACAAATTATCCAAAGGAGAAGTGGATGAAATCAAGTCTAAATAAGGCAAAATGAAGAGCTGTCAAAATACGACTACTGCTACCTGAAGTAGCTTGCGTACTACCATGGGAACACGTACAACACAGGGCTCTGAGGCCACCAGAGGGCCCCCAAGAGCCCATACATTTATACTGAAAAAAATATATTATGTAAAGTTATACTAGAAACAGTGCTTGGGTGTTTACAGCAGCCTAAATATCCCTTTATAAAGATTACATTTGTTTGTTTTTTTATATATAGTAGCAAAATATCTGCTGCCTACATTGGTTTTATCTATGTGTTTATACCCCGAGGTGCGCTGAGGTACTTTTGAATGACTGTTTTACAAGTTAGATTAAAACATTTCAGTCTTTTGGTCATATAAATAGAAACATAATTGGACAAGGTGATGAGAGCAGGGTCAAAATGTCGTCAAATGCAAGTCACCAATAGCTGAGCCCAGGTACATCCACTGCCCAGGAGCCTAGAGACACATTCTGCTCCTTGAAAGCTGGGGCCGGCCCTGGTACCGCGGTTTGCTAAACACTGCTATAGAACAACTTACCACTGTTAAAGCTGAGGTATACCAATGTTGAGGTTTTCTTCAGGTGTTTTACAAAAAGCAGCACTTTGGATTGACAGGTGGATTAACCAATCAGAGAGACGCATTGGCCAAACATGGCAGCTTATGCGCAAAAAAAGGGGAAAAAAACAACAAAAACAACGACTAAGATACAGCTAAATTTTTTGCAGAATAACAATCGAAGCATCATACTCAGGTAACCGAAGTTATATTGTTGTTCTGAATGAGGCGTCTTCTTCTGCATTTGAGAAACACAATCAGAATGTAAAAGAGACTGGCCAAAAACTACAAGCATCATGGCGCTAACAAAAGACACATAGTGAAGATTAGAAAGATTCTGGAGAATTTCTGGCGATGGAGAAAAAGAACAAGAAAAACCCAACAACGATGCACTACTACAGCACATTTTTGCATTTGAAAGGCTGATTGAACTTTAAGTACGACTGGAACGTCTTGAGACAGGACGATGGATCGTGTGGAGAACAGGACGCGGGGGGTAAGTGACCATTATCTCAGAGGCGACCGGCCAGACTCCACGTTAGAAGCATCCAATCAGGTCAAGACTGTCTTCTGCCGTCTCCTTGTTTCCCTCCCAAAGCCGATCCAATTAAGACGTGTTCTGTTGGTGTAGTTTTGTCCTATGGCGTCTCCGTGGAGGCCTGTCTTCTGCGCGGTTTGCCACGACGCTCGACTTTGATGACTTCATTTTTCTGGGTGGGGTTTAGCTGTCGGGCGCTAACAGGCTCAGCTGGACTGTCTTTGGTCTTCTGGCCTCGCCGATGTGGACGAGGGGGTCCCCTGCTGTCTCTGCATGGCGTTGATTGGACCAGGGATAGTACAACATAACTGTGAAGAGAGAGGGAGGGAAAGAGAGGGATAGGGAGAGGAAGAGAGAGAGAATAGGAAGAGAGGGAGAAATGAAAATACATTTCTTGAATCTTTCATTGAAGAGGGACAGAGAGATGGGATAGAGGGAGAGAGAGAGGTGTGCAGAACTGGAGAAGAAAGAGAAGTACAGAGAGAAAAGAGAAGAAAGTGAAATGGAGGGGTGAGAGAGGGGAAGAGTGAGAAATAGTCAGAAAGAGAGAGAGATAAAGACATTTCCTTGAATCTTTAAGTGGACCGGGGTAGAGAGAGAGATGGGATAGAGGAAGAGAGAGGGAGATGGGATAGAGGGAGAGAGAAGGAGATGGGCAGAACTGAAGAAGAGAGAGAAGAGGTAGAGAGAGAGAGGTGAGAGAGAAAGAGTGGCAGAGAGTGAAGAAATTAAATTAAATTAAATTAAAAAAGGCATTTCTTGAATCTTTAAGTTGAGAGGGACGGAGAGATGGGATAGAGGGAGAGAGAAGGATGGGCAGAACTGAAGGAGAGAGAGAAGAGGCAGAGAGAGAGAAAAGAGAAGAAGGAGAGATGGAGAGGTGAGAGAGGGAAAGAGTGAGAAAGAGTGGGAAAGACGGCGAGAGAGAGAGAGATGAAGACATTTCCTTGAATCCTTAAGTGGAGAAGCGAAGAGAGAGATG
The DNA here is from genome assembly GCF_009829125.3 of Periophthalmus magnuspinnatus. Taxonomy (NCBI): domain Eukaryota; kingdom Metazoa; phylum Chordata; class Actinopteri; order Gobiiformes; family Gobiidae; genus Periophthalmus; species Periophthalmus magnuspinnatus. The sequence continues at coordinate 7,910,845 of NC_047132.1, forward strand.
GGCAGAACCGTAGGGGAGAAGAGAGGAAAGAGAGATGAAAGAGAAAGGGTGGGAGAGAATGGGGAATCAAATTAAATGGCATTTCTTGAATCTTTAAGTAAAGAGGGGGAGAGATGGGATAGAGGAAGAATGAGAGAGATGGGCAAAACTGAAGGAGAGAGAAGAGGTAGAGAGAGAGAAAAGAGAAGAAAGAGAGATGTAGGGGTGAGAGAAGGGGAAAGTGGGAAAGAGAGAGTGAGAGAGAGATGAAAATATTTGTTAAATCTTAAAGTGTATCAGGGGAGAGAGAGAGATGGGCAGAACTGGAGGAGATAGAAGAGGTAGAGAGAGACAAAAGAGAGATGAGAGAGAAAGAGTGGGGGAGAGTGAGGAATGAAATGAAATGAAGAGACATTTCTTGAATCATTAAGTGGAGAGTGATCGAGAGAAGAGAGAGATTGAGATGGGCACAGCTTGAGGAGCGAGAGAAGAGGTAGGGAGAGAGACAGGAGAGGTGAGAAGTGAAATAGAAAGGTGAGAGAGAAGGAGAGAGGAAGAGAGGTGTGTGAGAGACAGAGGCTGTGTTTGTTTACGAGCAGAGGGCCGTGTGCAAAGGCCTCATGTCTTAATTGGTGAGAGCGGCAGCGGACGGTTTGTGACCAAGCTCATTAATCAGAACTGGATGAGCCATGGCTGGAGGGAGGAGAGAGAGATGGAGAGAGAGACGAGATAAGAGAAGATGGAGGGTAAATGTGTTGGTGAAATAGAGTGTGGTAAAGAGAGAGAGCAACAAAGAGAGAAGGGTGGGTAGAGATGGAGGTAGAGTGTGGGAAAGAGAGAGCCGGAGAGAGTGTGGGAGCAAGGAGAGAAAGAGGAGAGAGATGAGAGAGGAGGGGTGAGAGAGAGAAGAAGAAAGCATTAAAAAGAAGGACGGGTATGAGAAGAGATACAGAAAAACAGAGGACGGGGAGAGAGAGGAAAGTGAAAGGAAGAAAAAGAGAAGAGAAGGGACTGGGAGAGACAGAGAGAGGGGAGAGGTTTGACCAGTGTATGTCTGCAAGCCCTCGCTCGCCCCGGCTCCTCTCCTGCCTCGAACCAGCCCACAGCACCCTGATTGCGCAGTGACACCCGCCCAGCTGCACCTGCCACATCGGACCTGTCAGCCCACCCACAACATGGCAGCAGTAATTAGACTCCATTGACACCCACACACTGCCCTCTGGCCTCCTTGTGTGCACTACACCACAGCTGATGTACTGCAAATACTTGTAAACACGGTCTCACTGTACACGCTTCTGTTGGACTAAAAAATACTAATAAATATGCACAGTGACTCCTCCCATTTCTTCTCCCATCAACCCAAAACATGCACAATGAAGGTAGTACAGACCAAGAGTAGCTCAAGATGTGGAGATGGGTTCCTGGGTGCTGCAAATTCTGCTTCATGACATCACAAGGTGGAACAGAGCATTTTGAACTTTGGATAAATAATAAAGGATTATTCAAACATGTGTGAATGAGATATAGCATAACTCCTGTATGTCTTCTGTCTCCATGGAGTGTGTTTGAAAGTTTTTATTTCCATAGAATCAGGCTGGTGATGTGTTACCTCCAAGAAAATTATTAAAGGTCCTATATATAGCCTCATACAGGGTGGAACAGTGTGTGTCCTGAGTGTTTCCACTGCATAAAGCAAACTGTAACTCCTCCTTTTAAGTACCCAAGTTGGGCCACTGGTGGTACCACCTTCCAGAGGGGTCTGGACCTGGGACTGGTTCATGGGGGGCAGTGCTAGTCACACCCACATGCGGTCATTAGAGGACCAGCAGCATCTCCAGCCAAGTTGCATTTCTGTGCTCCCGGTATGGCTCCAGGGACAGGGCTCTGCTACATGAACAACTGACTTCACTTCAACATAACTAATATTAACTTAATAAATAAAATCTAAATCTAATCAATTATACTCCCATAAGAATGATCTCAGTGAATCACAAAAAGACACGAAACATTCCAAGTTTGTGGAGCTGTGAGACGAGACTAAAGCTAAAGCTAACTTAAATAAAACTAATTCCTGTTAGTCAGTTTATTTGCATTCATTTCATGTATCTGCTCCTTTACTCTGTGTTTCAACCCCTTTTTTGTGGGGGGTTGCTGGTGCTAGCTGCATTATGAACTGCAAATGTATTATTTTTTATCTTGACAGGAGAGGTGTGTATTAATAAACATTAAACAGCTGGCTGGGTCACTTTTGAGAAGCATATCAGCTCCACATTTAAGTTGCCATCACTGGAAATACTGCAATATATCACAAGAACAAGTCAGCGTCTGGTGAGAAACTGTTATCTGTTTTTTGCCATCTTAATGATCGTTTATCTGAGAAATATCCCAGGTCCTCCAGTGTGTGGACGTGTATCCAGTCCCAAGCCCTGTGAGCTCATTGTTGTGTCTCTGTTGATCTGTGTTGATGCTCCTGTAGCACTGGTCTGTTTATATCTGTCCTGCGCGTCGTGGTGGTGCAGGCCCATGTAGCACCTTTGGGTGTGTGTTGCTAGACCTGAGTCATGGCCAAAAGAGGCCTGGGCTGTTTGTAATGGAAATGCTCCCTGGCTGGGGGTGCTCCCTCTCCAAATGTTCTGTGACAAGCCAGCCCCAAGAGAACCATGTCAGTGGAAATGAGGCTGATTACAAAAAACTGACTCTTGTGAGCTTTAATCCCTGTTATAATGCTGCCACTTCACCAAAAACATACCTGGAGTAACCATTTATTATTAGTCTGTCTACATCTCCACAGCTCAAAATGCTCTATTCCACCTTGTGATTTAATGTAGTGGTAGTTAAAAGCTACGTTTTGCCTATTATTCAGTAGAGATTGACAATTCCTGTGCTGAAATCATCCAAATGATTCTAGTGAAAGTGTATGGAGTTTGAAAACACAGTGGAGCACTTCCTGTATTACCACATGATGACATCACAAGGTGGAACAGAGAGTTTTTTATTTGAGAGAGGAACTTAGCCTAAATATGGAGAGTTTGTGCATAAAATGTGTGAATGAAACAAAACACAACTCCAGGTCTGTTTGTGATGAGTAAAGAGCATTATAACATGGACCAGAAAGCAGCATAATACAGGCCCTTTAAACTAGAAAGGGTAGAGTAACTGACCTCCCTGGACACAGCAGTGGAATCATGTGTGGTTATGAGTATTCCTCCATGTTTGGACTTGTGGTAATACACTTTCCCTACATAGAAAAGCTTTTTGGGAGCTCACATAGATCCTTTTGGGACAGTTATCAACATTACCGACACACATACATACACGGGGAGTTATTGGTCCATCACAGTAGAGTCATCATAAGGGACTAACTCCTGTCTCCGCACCCCTCCCCTGCTCTCTGCTTCTGGGCTGGCCTTTGAGCGTGTTAGCCCTCATCTCATCCAGGTCACTTCACCTAATGGAGAAGAAGCAGAGCCCTGAGGCCAGACACAGGCTGACATGCAGGGGGCAGGAGGTCCATTGTTTTAGCCTGTTCTGGAGCTGTACCGGGGCCGCGGGCTGGACACTGGTCACTTAGCTGTGTCCGAGGTTGTCCTTTTCTCTGCCTATTCAAGAAAAGGCCATTACTGCACCAGCTCTTTATGTCTGTGTCACTGGCTTTGTTGGCCGCTGCGTTTGTTTCTGTTGACCTAAAGGGTTGTTGTATCAGAGGATTATGTTTTCTGTACTAAATGATGCAACTACCATTATGTTCATGAATCTAAAATAGTATTAATATTATCAGTTTTGTAATGGTTTGAGCTCTGCTGAGTCGTCTGTATCATTTTGGTCGATTTTCATTGTGTTCTTTATGTTCATGTTATTTTTGTATTATTATTATTAATATTAATATTAGTAGTAGTAGTAGTGGTAGTAGTGATGGTAGTAGTGGTAGTGGTATTAGTTGTAGTAGTGGTAGTAGTGGTAGTAGTTGTGGTAGTAGTGGTAGTTGTAGTAGTTGTAGTAGTAGTAGTGGTAGTAGTTGTAGTAGTGGTAGTAGTGGTAGTGGTAGTGGTAGTGGTAGTAGTGGCAGTGGTAGTAGTGGTAGTGGTAGTAGTGGTAGTGGTAGTAGTAGCAGTGGTAGTAGTAGTAGTGGTAGTGGTAGTAGTGGTAGTAGTGATGGTAGTAGTGGTAGTAGTATTAGTTGTAGTAGTGGTAGTAGTGGTAGTAGTTGTGGTAGTAGTGGTAGTTGTAGTAGTAGTAGTAGTGGTAGTAGTGGTAGTGGTAGTAGTGGCAGTGGTAGTAGTGGTAGTACTGGTAGTGGTAGTAGTGGTAGTGGTAGTAGTGGTAGTGGTAGTAGTAGCAGTGGTAGTAGTAGTAGTGGTAGTGGTAGTAGTGGTAGTAGTGGTAGTGGTAGTAGTAGCAGTGGTAGTAGTAGTAGTGGTAGTGGTAGTAGTGGTAGTAGTGGTAGTAGTATTAGTTGTAGTAGTGGTAGTAGTGGTAGTAGTTGTGGTAGTAGTGGTAGTTGTAGTAGTTGTAGTAGTAGTAGTGGTAGTAGTGGTAGTGGTAGTAGTGGCAGTGGTAGTAGTGGTAGTGGTAGTAGTGGTAGTGGTAGTAGTAGCAGTGGTAGTAGTGGTAGTATTGGTAGTAGTGGTAATAGTACTAGTAGTAGTTGTAGGAGTGGGTGTGTCCTGAGTGGGAAGCCTGACCTCCTCGTGTTTGTCAATAAAAACAATAAATATAAAAAATAAAAAACTCCTTTAACCCAATCTCTAACCTTTTAACATTGTATTATACATATATGTATTCTCCACTGGCAAAAAGTAGCAGAAATGTAGACATTAATATTTTAACATTTACTGCATTGTATTTTATTTATTTATTTAAAACAAGGACAGTGCACAGATTACACTGATCACAGAGAGAAAAGATGTTCTGCTCTAGATTTAGCAACATTCTGTGAGATCTGAATCGTTCTGTGAAATGTTACATAATAAAACTTTTAAGCCTTTATAGACATGTTCTTTTGCAGCAGAAACCAGTGGTAACTACATATTCTGTAAATATTGTATGGAGAGGTCAATAAAGTGATAAAGTCAAAGTGAAATTTGAATACATTGTTGAAATGCCGGTTTTGTTCAGTGGGTTTGTTTTGACATGTTGAGACTTAAAGTACTTGCATAACTTCTCTGGTGTTGGTTATGTCAGCCGCTTGTCTCCATGGAGATGTTATTGCTTTGCATATGTTCCAGTACGGCATTAAACTTCAGCAAACTTTTTTCGATCATTCTGCATCTCAAGAGTTACTGTTTTTGGAAAAATGTCCAAATATACCTCTGATCAGAGTAAACTAATCTAACTAAAACTCACCAAAACATCCCTAGTATTTTTATAATCATTTGCTCTACACATACTTCTGCTCATTTTTCCCAAACTTGTCATTTTAAAGCTACAAATCTTTGCCTAAATCCACTCCTGAGTCAAACTGTATATAAAACTCCACACATTGATTCTTGTTGCCTGTGCCACCTCCACAGCCTCGCTCTCCTGGTGCCTCTGCCTGTGGGCACAGCTTTAATCAGCTGTCCGCCCCCAAACCCACCATCTTAATTGTCCCTTGCGTTGATGAGAATTCAATAAAAGTGACAGAGACCATTTTGAATTGGCTCTGAATAGACGGCAGTGTGTGGCTGTCTAAAAGCATGACGGACACGAAAACTGATTCACTGTATTAAACAAAGTGTGGGGACTTGTTTCTGTTCACTTGAAACATGACACACTGAGGTTTGTAGAATGTAATATAGCAAATATGTTATAGTTTTTTGTTGATGTTTCAGTGACACGGGTCGCTTGCAATCTCGTATACTTGTAACCCACAAAACCGTTTCTTACCACGGCTGTTGCTTTTTACATGTTGATCTGGGATAGCACATAGCAACACTGTCAATCAAACCTGTTGCTAACGCTAGCGGGAGCAACATCGGGGGAAAGTTAATGTTCAAATATTGATTTATGGACACAACAGTGAAATAAAAATGCATGGCTCATGTAGAGTGGGTTAATACGAACATTTTAAAACCAAAACGACGAGGCTCACTGCAGCAGTTACAGACGGAGGAGTCAGAGTCGATGGAACGAGAAGCACGCTTATGTTGCTTTTTGGAACACGCAGCTCGCAGTTTAGCTATGTCCATTTATACATGTTAAATCCAGCACAGCACAGACAACTTCCCTGTTCACAAATGCACAAAGCTCTTACCTTCTGCACATCTTTCATTAAAACAGGCGGAAGTACATCTGCCGGCGTCGTCATGTTTGTTTTGGTTCGCTTGGGCGCTTCACCTTCGCCTCAGTGCTGCTCTGTGATTGGTCTGCCCGCCCACTTAACTGTAGAGCAGGAGTCTCTCAAGATAGATCCTCATGAGTTCTCACAAATATTACGAGAATCCATCTTGCTGCACCATGCTAAAACTGAAAGGCCCATAGGTAATTCACATTATAGAAATAACCAAACAGAAAATGTACAAACGTTGGAGCTTGTCATGTTTTGTTCAGGACTGGACATTCATCCATCCATTTTCTTCCGCTTATCCAGGGAGAGGTCATGGGAACAGCAGTTTAAGCAAGGACTCCCAGACTTCCATCACCTCAAACAAGTCCTCCAGCTCTTCCGGTGGGACCCCAAGGTGTTCCCAGGCCAGCCGAAAGACATAGCCCCTCCGGCGTGTCCTGGGTCTTCCCCCGGGGCCTCCTCCTGGTGGGACATGCCCGGAACACCCCCTTACTGCGAGCTTCTCCCGTGTGACCACGCTCCTCACCCTATCTCTAAGGTAGGAAGAATGATACCAAATAAAAAAAAACAAACATTCAGTGCTTTCTGAGAATTGTTTTGTTCTTTGGAAACCAATTACGTTCCTTCTTACATGTTATATTAATTCACATAGTAGAAAAGCATTTGACCACTTTTTCATAAACATGTATTGATTCAAAGAGTGGTAAGCTACTCTGCCAGACACAGATCAATACATTTCAATACTTCATTTCCCCGCACAACCCAAACCAGATTGATTTTTCAATACGTCTTATTAGTCTGTCTTTCAACTCTCTAAATGTTTGGGGAAGATTTTTGATCCATTCTTATCAGCATACTCCATTGTAAAGCTTTAGGGTTGAATTTCCGTGGAGATTTAAAATGCCTGAGTACAATATAAATATAATATATATATATTCCTACTAGACATTGCCCTAACAACTGTCTATACGTACAACTTCTAAAAGCAAATTAAAGTTAGACTAAAGTAAGCAAAAAAATAGTTAAATTGCCTGTGAATATATGACCGAAACATCTCATTTTCCTTCCCTTTTCAGAGCTTTTAACCATGTTATAGTTGTTTCTCCTTTTCATGTACCCCCTCAAAGTTGCTTTTGGGGTGATTCGTGCATGTTTGAGCAATCTTTAACATGAAAACAGCATGGCAGCATCATCTTGTGGGGTTGTTTTGCTGCAGGAGGGACTGGTGCACTTCACAGAATAGATGGTATCATGAAGAAAGAGCATTATGTGGAAATACTGAAGCAACATTTCAAGACACCAGCCAGGAAGTTAAAGCTTAGACGCAAATGGGTCCTCCAAATGGACAATGACCTGAAGCATACTGCCAAAATGGTTACAAAGTGCCTTAAGGATAACAAAGTCAATGTTTTGGAGAGGCCATCACAAAGCCCATCTTAATCCTATTTAAAATGTACAGACAGACCTGAAAAGACATGTGCGAGCAAGACGGCCTACAAAATTGGCTCAGTTACACCAGTTCTGTCAGGAGGAATGGGACAAAATTCCTGCCAACTATTGTGAGAAACTTGTGGAGGGATATCCAAAACGTTTGACCCAAGTCATACAGTTTACAGTGGTACCAAATATTAATGTATGTAAACGTCTGACTTTGGAGAAAGTAATGAAAAATTGTGTCATTGTTCTGGCATTTAGCTAATAGAAATAATTTTGTTAATCCTAATTGACCTAAAACAGGAAAGGTTTAGTCTGATTTCATGTCAAACAGTGAGAAGAAAAAAAAAAAAAAAGCATATACTGGTATGTCTTTTTATATAGCGTACGTAAACTTCTGCTTTCAACTGCGATATAGCATCTATGATTAAAACATAAATTGATGTTTGCATAAGCTCTGAGGTGTGACTTATATTTAAACTATTACATCATCAAAGTTTAAAAGGTCAACTCAATTCCTCTAAAGTTAAACTCCTCTTCATTTCCATTGCAAACTCCGAGGCGTTTGTCGCGCCTCTCGCTCTTCTCCATAGGACACATGCACTTGCCTCATTATCACACGCAGAGCCAGTGTCTTAATATGGCTCCAGAGGGCTGCCTACACCAACAACAAGCTCCATCACTGTATCTCCATTCATTCTTTCCAGTGCAGATCACAGTATGGGGCTAATGTGGAATCGGATGTATCATTAGGGGGGGTTGATGTCTTCCACACAACCAGGACGTCCTGCTGTGGCCACACCCCCGCCCCGACCCGAATCCCGCGCCCCTCCATTGGATCGGCGCACCTCTTAATCTGCTTACACAACTTTACCAAACAGTGCAGGCATTAACATGAAATATTCACTCAGAACTGCGAAAAAGTGGCGTGCCGCTGAGCTCCTCCTACTGACACAGAGAGGGACTGCGGCGAGGCTAATAGTGCCATTCACTTTAAAAGGACTTTATTATACAGAGGAGAATTAACATTAGAGAAGACTGATGGGGCTGTATTTGAATATTTATTTAGTCATGGAATTTAACTGCTGGCACTGAAATGTGTGCAAGAAATGATATGGTATAGTGTACGCACAGAACATATATAGATTATCATGGAAATTAAAGTTCCTCTATTACACAAAATTGACTCTTGTGAGATTTAAGACATGTTATAATGCTGTTACCTCCACAGAAACAAACCTGGAGTTGTGTTTTGTTTCATTCACACATGTTTGAGTAACACTTTATTGTTAGTGTGTCTACATCTCCAAAGCTCAAAATGCTCTGTTCCACCTTGTGATGTCATGTAGTGGTAAATTTCAAATTAACAGATACATTTTAGCTTTAGCTGAGTAGAGATGGGCATTTCCTAGGCTGAAAATATCCAAAAGATTGTAAAGATGTATGAAGTTTAAAAAAACACTGGGGAACTTCCTGTATTACCACATGATGACATCACAAGGTGTTTTCTGTTTGAGAGAAGAACTAAATATGCATTTATATGCATTTGATGAAACTAAACACAACTCCAGGTATGTTTGTGTAATGTTCTGTAAGTTTTTATGGAGGGTCAGGCCTGCTTGTCTTCGTGAAGATGTTCTCGCTTGACCTGGAATGTTCCAAACTAAATGGCATTTGGCAAAAGAGCCACCTTGAACAAAAAACATCTCTAACAAAATGACTGCTTGAACGATAAAACAATACACTGGAACATTCCAGACAAACAGGTGATGCTAACAGGCCAAGTAACAGGTTGGGTTTGTGGAACTGCAACACTTCTCCAGTGGTGGAAGAAGTACTAAGTTTTGTTACTTATGTAAAAGCACAAAGTGCAGGACAAAAAAAACTCAAGTAAAAGTATCACATGAAAAAATCTACTTAACTAAAAGTATTAAAGTACTCATATAAAAATGTACTTAAAGTAGGAGTATTTCACTCAGATTTTGAGGTCTAATAAGGCTTAAAATATATTGATAATATAGTATTTAATAAAGATTTGTGTTACATTTTGTTCAACAGAAACAACTGAATCAGTCATGTTTTCTACTCTTTTTTTTTTTTTTTTTGTATATTTTTGTTTGCTCAAATTATGAAAATGTTAAAAAATACACCCTTCAGTCTTTTCAGCAGGTCTTAAACAATACTAAAAATACTATTACTTTTCAGTCCTGTTCAAAAATGTAATGGATTAGTGAAGTATAGACACCTGCTCTCAAATGTAGAGAAGTAAACGTAAAAAGTATCCATTTTAATATCTACTTAAGTAAAGAACAGATACCTACAATTTTTACTTAAGTATAGTACTTTACTAATCTCATTTCTAGACATTCCACCACTGCCCCGCTCACAGTAAGTTTGCCCACAGTTCAGATTTTTAAAAAACACAGTCCCTGGTTTATCAGGGTTACGTTCTAAAAAATAATGCCCAATAGTAAAATTTGTTAAGTATCAGCTTTATTTTTTACAATTATTTTATGTGTTTTTGGCTGTAAAACCCCTCACCACACACTTTATGCACTTTTCTCACACAGGCATTAACATTTTCTCACATTTCTCTCTTGTTTAAACTCTCTCAAAGTTCAAACCTTCGTAGGTGTCTTTGTCGGTGCAGAACGTTTCATCGACACTGTGGGTTTTGTCGGGGAGAAAACTTTCAAACATACAGCACTTCAGAGTCACACTGCGATCCAACATTTATGTCAATTTGTCTGAACACATTCTGTACTGTACAGGAGACACGGCACGGAGGAGACTGATGGACAATGGTCTACAGACAATTAGGACGCAAAATCAGCGAAAAAATGAGGCCGCAAAAGGTGAACCACGATATAGTGAGGGACAACTGTATATTCTTTTAAATAATATTCCAAGAAAAGCAATAACATCTACACTCACCCAAGCAGGTGGTGGACTCTCCAAGTTAGTTCACTTTTAAGGGACGATTTAGAACTGCTGGTGTCTTAATTCAAAAGTTAAATGTACACCATGATCTCCTGTTGATAACCCGGGGCTAAATCCTGTCTGTGAAATGTTATATTTTCACAGCTCTATCACACACAGCCCAATGCCAATAGAGCGTGCTTATCCCTGTGTGTGTAATACATACATAAAAGGATTATGTTATGGCCCAAAAGCTGAATATTGCTTGAGGTGCTCTGATTCTTAGGAGACAAAACACGTCACCATTAATTAGTTCTAAAACATGACATTACTACAGCGGCTCGCCTCTGAAACAGCAGCGTGACGGCATCAGGATGTGTGCCTTTGTAACAGTGCTCAGACATCTGCCGCTCTGCTCTCCCTCCTCACCTGGGAAATACATCCTGTTATTGCTTTGGATAAATAAATAAATTCAATTACACTCTATATGCATCCAGTATGAAGCATCTCTCACACATCTCCATCTCCTTAGCTTATTTCAAAATGATTAAATAATGACTGACATGAGCAAATCTTATGCACATTAAAAGTACACTATGTAACTTTTCTGGAGGGAGGGAGGTTGCCATGGATATGTTTGCATGCAAGTCTAGAATGATATCTCTCTGTATCTTGCACCTCGAGCCAGGTCCAAACACAGCCGTGCAATCAGATTTGTTCATTTCGGTGACAGATGTGAACGAAGGAGCTCATTGGTCATCCATCATTTTGAACAAAATTAGATTAGTGCTTTAGAGTTTAATGCTTCGCTCATGTTTTTCAGTCACCTTTTTTCCCCATTTTTTTTTTTTTTTCATGTTTTCCTCATAAACAGCCTTATTTGATTTTATAAGCACAGACCATGTGTGTTTCTGATTGGCTAATCCACCTGTCAATCAGCTTGTCTTTGTGCAGATACATTTAAAGCAGACCTATTGTGCTTGTGTTTGCTCTATAGCCATAATCTATGACACCTGTGGATCATTATGTTATAATTTTCACATTTTAAATCACATTATTCATCTAAAACATGTCAAACTGAGACCCAGGGGCCAAATCTGGCCCGCAGTGTAATTAACTTTGGCCCGTGAGATCATATCAAATGTGCATTAGAGCTGGCCCACCGGTATATAGCTCATACACCACTAATACTACAAATCCCAGAATGCTTTGCTAATGTGCTGCTGTGTAGTCGAGACTGGCAAGTGCCCCTCCTTTTCTATTGACACTCATTAGCAAACAAGCTAATAGTCACCTCAACCAAATGAATTACTACAGAGAGACTCATATTTCATTTTCTTTATCTTTTATTGTTCTATCTTTTATTTCAAATTTAATTCCTCATATGTTAGTAATATAAAGTTTGAGTTGTTTCAGATTTTGTGTTTAAGCTAAACTAAAGTTTGTTTCCATATGAAAAGGTTAAACATTAAATATCAGGTACAGTCAATTTTTCAGTAAATATTGAGTTTGGCGCGTGAATTTGTCTCAGGTTTTAAGTTTGGCCCACTGTGAATTTGAGTTTGACACCAGTGCTCTAAAAGAAACAAGTTCACTGACTTCGGTGTTAGGAAACTGCGGAGCCCAATGAGAGCTAACATCGCTGTAAACGTCATCACAACGAAAAGTCAGCGCCTCCTGTGGATAGCTGCTGATCATGCTAGCGAACAATTCATTTTTTTTTCATTCGTACCAAAATGACTCCACAATGCTGCCAAATCCTATGTGTATCACCCACTAAGAAAATACAATTGGAGAACAAAGTAAGTACGTCACAGTAGGCGTATACCGGTGGTGTTGAAAACGGGGATTGATCTGCAATATGACATCTTGAAAATAAGAGGCTAAAGATTGCTCAAACATGTACAAATCACTCAAAAACAACTTTGGGTGACTTAATAGTGAGGAGAAACAACTATAACATGGTCAATTTTGTATGATAGGTCTGCTTTAATGCTATCCTGCGGAACCTTCAATTACAACTACCAGAGAAGTTACAGTGTACCTTTAAATCAGATGCCGTTCCTTAGCTCCGATGGTGGACCGCTGGCAGAAGTCTCTAATTTAGCTGGTTTATTGAGGTAAAGCATTGCACCTGCTGGATGCCCTCCCAGTCCTGAACTTTCCGGCTCAATCAGGGGAAATGATTGCCTGCCTGCTGCCTGCTACCTGCCTCCATCTATAACACCCGCCGACCTGTAATTACACTTAGCTCCATTTAGAGACGGGCAGGGGCAGGCAGGGACAGCCAGGAGCAGACAGGGACAGAGGGAGCCTTATCGGGGGCTGTGGGACGGGGGTATAATGGGTTCGCGGTGGGGGTGTGGTGGGGCAGTGGAGTGTGCCGAGGGCTTCATAGGAGGAAACATACTGTGACTGTCTGGGTTTGGCACAATGACTTAGTTGACAAATTGAGCTTTTTGTGTTTTATTAGAAAAACATGTTTTTTTGTTTTTTTTTTTTTCTAAAAGTGTCAGTGTGCTTCGAAAGTATTTAAAGGTACACTGTGTAACTTTTCTGTCGGGGGTCTGTCACCTGCTTGTCTCCATGGATATATTACAACAACATTTAACCATATATTTTGCATTTCCTCAATTCAGGTGATAAAAAAATAAAGCAAACAAACAAAAAACTTGAAAAACATGCAATCTTACAAGGTCGCATGTCCACAGATCTGACCTGTAACTGAGCCATCTCTTCATGTTATATAATGGATACACTGCCAGTCAAAAGTTTGGACTCACAATCTTACTCAGTGTTTTTATTTATTTAAATTTTTTATTTTATTTTATATATTTTTTTACTACTTTCTTCATTTTATATACATACAGAAGATATAAGATATATGAAGTTAGCTATATGGAGTTATGTAACATTAGTCAACCTTTGAAAAAAAAAAAAAGGTTTAATAAAGGGTGGCTACTTTGAGGAAATATTTAACTAAATAAAAAAAATAAAAAAATAATAACTATAATAATAAAATATAAATATAAGTAGTAGTAAAAATACATACAAAAAAAATGGAGACAAGCAGGTGGTTGACTATTGACCAGCAAAGTGACATAGTCCACCTTTAAATGTGCCAGCTAAGATTTTTTGCCTGTTTACATTCTGTCCTGTCAGTGGATCAACTTTTTAATTTTAAAGCAGACTTATTATGCAACTTTTCAGAGCTTTTAATCATCTTATAGTTGTTTCCCTTCAACATTTATTCACTCACAGTTATATCTGGAGTGATTCGTGCAGGTTTGAGCAGTTTTTAATCACTTATTTTCAAGGTGCCATATCCACATTTTCACCAGCATGAGTACACACCCACTGCTCTGTACTTACTTTGTTCTCCATTTTTATTTTCTCAGTTGGTGATACGCGTAGGATGTGACGGTGTTGCGTAGTCATTTTGGTACAATTGCTCGCTAGCGTGATGTGCTCTCATTGGCCGCTGCAATTTTCTAACGCAGAAATCAGCAGACGTGTTTATTTTATTCAGTTATTTTAGATGAATATTGCGATTTAAAATGTGCAAATTATAACATAATGATCCACAGGTGTCATAGATTACAACTACAGAGCGAACACAACAGAAGCACAACAGATCTGCTTTAACTAGCTGCAGACATACACTTTATCAGTTCACATTAGTCGTTATAACGCACATGTCGGTCTCACATCCTTCTAGACCTGGTAACAGACTGGCTGCATAGAGCTGCTCCTATATTAGATCTCCTGGGGTTTGTTTGGAACAGCTGCGTAACTTTGCCTCACTTGTACATGGGACACACTTCTCAGTTTGTTAGTTAGTTAGAGCACAATCGGCTGCACCTCCATCTGTTTCAATGGGAGACATGAGACACTGTTGTTTATTTATAATGAGGTCTATTTAAAGGTCCTATATCACGAAAAACAGACTCTTGTGAGCTTTAAGACATGTTATAATACTGTTACCGCCACAAAAACATACCTGGAGTTGTGTTTTGTTTCATTCACACATGTTTGAGTAACGATTTATTATTAGTCTGTAACATCTCCAAAGCTCAAAATGCTCTGTTCCACCTTGTGATGTCATGAAGTGGTAGTTTTCAAGTTAACAGCTTCTTTTTTTACTTTTAGTTCAGCAGAGATTGGCAATTCCAGGTCTGAAATTATCTAAATAATTCTAGTGAAGGTGTGTGCAGTTTAAAAACACATCAATACTGCCAGCTATAGTACAAAAGTATAAAGTGATTTGTCTGGACTTTTGTGTTAATCGTATGCTCCATTTTGATCCTCAACCGAGACTTTTACAGGCACATTTTAGCAGATTCCTAATGCATTTTGAAATGATCATCTGAATATTATTATCAAGAACAAAAAAAATAACAACAATATATTCATTTTCTCAGTATCATCCACCCCTAAGCAGATGTTGTGGTTGAAGTAGTAGTTATGAATCCAGACAACTCTATCTGTAAAAGCTCTTTATGTTTGTATCCAGGGGTAACAAAGTCTCACAACGTAATCAGTGCTGCTCAGAAATAAATTAAATTCATAAAAATACATTTGTACAATCTAAGAATATTAAAATCTGTTAAAAATGAAAAAAAACAAAAACACGTCAGAGCATTTCCTGTATCACCTCATGACATCACAAGGTGGAATAGAGTGTTTTGGTATTGGGGAAAGAACATTATAACATAGCTCTTTAATGTTGGACGTCCTGCAAATCTCCTCAGGTTATTTAATTAGTCAATGTAGCTATTTGTTATATGAATTTGTAATAATATATACATTTATGCGGATGTTTTTTTCCCATGCCACATACAAAAAACACAATGTGACACAATGTAAACCTGCAGTTAAAACAGAACATGTTTTTATTTCTTCTATCTCCTTAAGTGACTACTACTTCAAGAGCAGCATTATAGAGCGAGCTTTTCCAATACTACACCAATACTACACCAATACTACACAAAGACGAGTAGTGTGGCTGAATATGGGTGTGATTGACAGGTGGATTAGCCAATCAGAGAAACGCATGCTCCATCAGTGTCAAAACAAACATAGCAGTTTATGAGGATTGGACTGGTCCCATATTACACTTTTTCTGATCTATGTTATGTTGTTTCTTCATAAAAAAAAACATACCTGGAGTTGTGTCTTGTTTCATTCACTCACAAATCCTGCATATCAATGTTAAGTTCTTCTTTGTTCCACCTTGTGATGTCATCATGTGGTGATACAAGAAGTGCCCCACGGTGCTTTTGAACTCCATACACCTTCACTAGAATCATCTGGATAATTTGAGCCCTGGAATTGCTAATCTCTACTGAACTAAAGGTAAAAGTAGCTGCTAACTTGAAAACTACCACTTCATGACATCACAAGGTGGAACGGAGCATTTTAAGCTATGGAGATGTAGCCAGACTAATAATGCGGGGTTACTCAAACACAACTCCAAGTATGTTTTTGAGGATTATAACACATCTAAGAGTCCGTTTTATGTAATATAGGACGTTTAAAATAACACTACGCCAACATATAGTCAGCCAGTCCCTCACATAATTATATAGTTCTGGTGCTGAGATTTTAAAGAATAAACAAAACACTCAGCTGCGTCCTTTTATAACAAACAGCTTGTGACGCACCACAGCTGAGTATGCAACAATGGTTCATTTCTGTGTCATGTTTGTGCCTTACAGTTCAATTAGAAAGTCATTTTCTACAACTGCCAGAGTTCTACCTCCTCCTGCCCTATTTCCCCCTCTGCTCGTCCTCTCAACAATAGGCCGTGTATGAGGGGCATTATCGGAGCCTCGGAGGGCTGTTGATCACAAACACAGGTCCAGAGGAGAGATTTAGGCCATTGGTTATGTATGGCTCCACTCTGATGGGCCATTTTGCTGAATGGGAGTTGATAGTGAATGGGGTTCCTTTGGGGGAGTCTAAAGTGGCCATCAAAGCCGTGGGCCAGAACAAATAGCCTCCACTCGGCAGTTCTTAGGGTAATAAGGAACCCAAAGCAACTGGAAAAGTAGTAAATGTGTAAAATCACCCGAAAAGAGAAATGCAAACTCTCATTACTGTGCACTTTCATTTGCAGGGTGAAATGTGTATCGGAAACTTTCAGCGTCTGTTGTGGGTGACATTTTGAGGACTTTTTACCATTTCAAAGATATAATATTTATCCTGCAACTCATGGATTTACAGTCTGGTTATCACTCGTTCTTCTGTGTCTCGTTTCGTGACATCACAAGGTGGAACAGAGCATTTTGAGCTTTGGAGATATAGACGGACTAATAATAAAGTGTTACTCAAACATGTGTGAATGAAACAAAACACAACTCCAGGTACGTTTTTGAGGAGGTGACAGAATTATAACATGGCTTAAAGGTTACAAGAGTCAGTTTTTCGTGTAGTATAGTGGTCCCTCTTTTATCGTGGGGGTTACGTTCTAAAAATAACCCGCAATAGGCGAAATCCGCGAAGTATTTACAATTATTCTATATGTTTTGCAGCTGTAAAACACCTCACCACACACTTTATACACTTTTCTCAGACATGCATTATCATTTTCTCACATTTCTCTCTTGCTTAAACTCTCTCAAAGTTCAAACCTTCGTAGGCATCTTTGTCGGTGCAGAACGTTTCATCGACATTGTGGGTTTTGTCGGGGAGAAAACTCGCAAACATACAGCACTTCAGAGTCACACTGTGATCCAGCATTTATGTAAATTTGTCTGAACACATTCTGTACTGTACAGGAGACACGGCATGGAGGAGACTGATGGACAATGGTCTACAGTCCCTCAGCCAATCAGGACGCAGAACACAATGCACGTTCAAAATTGCACGGAAAAAAATCCACGAAACAGCGAGACCGTGAAAGGTGAACCGTGATATAGCGAGGGACAACCGTATAGGACCTTTATAGTAACATGCCCTCGTTATTTT
Organism: Periophthalmus magnuspinnatus; assembly: GCF_009829125.3. Taxonomy (NCBI): domain Eukaryota; kingdom Metazoa; phylum Chordata; class Actinopteri; order Gobiiformes; family Gobiidae; genus Periophthalmus; species Periophthalmus magnuspinnatus. The sequence continues at coordinate 7,928,411 of NC_047132.1, forward strand.
ATATTATCTAGGTACAATGAGATTTAAAAATTGCCTTCACGGCTGCTAGAAGTTGTGTTTTTTGTACAATAACAACCTTCTGCCAAATCAGTTTCTCCTTCTCCAGAATATAGGACAGAGTCAACCAGCTTGCACCGTAATGAGCTTTTTGATTAAGGATGAAAATCTGCTGGAGGCTACAAACTCTTTTGATGGAGTCATTTTTTCCTTTGTGTCACTTCTACACGCCCGCCTGCTTTTGTCGGCCATTACGCAGCGGCCGCGTCCAAACACTTCCTTCAGCTGTGCGGCCCTGAGCCAGAATCACGCGCATTTGTGCATCTGCAGCTATTGTTATGTGAATGAGATACTTGAATAGCCGGTATTTATCATTTGAATGTTACGATTAGTGCTAGACTTATTGGTGTTTACCCAGTGGAGGAAAGGGACTCCGGTTGAGCGATGGCGTAGTTGGGTAGTTGGGAGTGTTCCTGCGTCATTGCTTTGATAAGCTCTGTGCCATCAGCGGGTGAAAGACTCAGTATCACTCCGTAGTATCCAAGGCATTGTGTCATTGTTACAGATTTTATATACGTCCAGAGGTTTAGCCAGGGTCTGTTGCGTGAAATAATAAGTAGACGGTTTCCATGACTGACCGAAAACAATCCAAGAAAACAGTCACGGATCAAATACAAATGTTTAAAACTGTTCATTCAACCAACACGCCTATTTGTTTACATTGTCTGTTGAACTACACTAAGTTTGAACTGAGCCTGAGTCACATTTTGCATAATCGTTCAGGCCCCTAATGGAGTTTATTAAACTTTATTTCGAACAAACTCCCCGACTCGGTCTACTCGGTCTCTGTGAACCCAAACTGCACAGTTCCAAAAAGATCCTTGGCCTTTTCATCTCAAACCATCAGACAGTGGAATCTGCTCCAGACAGACTGAAATTGTCTGTTGATCTGAATAATTTTACTAGAAATTTGAAAAAGGACATTTTAGATAATCTGGTTGATTTGTTTTGTTCTGTCTCTGTAAAAACCTGCACATAATTGACTTTTTTAATTGGACTGTAGGAGACATACTATATTGGGCATGAGGACATTTATTGTATTTTCTGCTAATGTCAATGATGAACTGTTTGTCTCATAATAAAATGTGTGTTTTAATGTGTGTTCACTGCCCAGAGACTGCTCATAGAAAGTAACAGTAGCTACATCTGGTAAAAATCATCTTTTCTTTAGTAAAATTAATGAATTTGTACATGGTCCCTGACAAATAAAGAATAAAGAAAGAAACAAGCTCTCACGCCGTTTAGCACACGGGTGTTTGATTTAGGTCTGAGGCTGGAAGAGTAACCATAGGAACATTACGCAAAATATGACTCAGGTACAGTCTTCAGAAACATTTTCACTCAAGAAACTTTTTGTCAGTTGACTGAGTTTTTCTTTTGCGATGGATCATACCTGGAGGACTGAGGGATTACACAGAAATTATCATTTGATGTAACTGTAACTATTTTTACCTTCAAGAAGTCATGTTGGGTGTGTTTGATGTCTTTGATGTTGAAGTGAATCTGTGAATGTGTTACTTAAACGTCTTATATCGCACAAAACTGACTCTTTTGAGCTTTAAGCCGTGTTAGAATGTTCTTAGCCCATTAAAAACAGACCTAGAGTTGTGTTTTGTTTCATTCAACCATGTTTAAATAACCCTTTATTATTAGTCTGTCTTCATCTCCAAAGCTCAAAATGCTCAGTTCCACCTTGTGATGTCATGAAGTGGTAGTTTTTTCAAGTTAACAGCCACTTTTTACCTTTAGTTCAATCGGGATTGGCAATTCTAGGGCTAAAATGATCCAAATGATTCTAGTGAAGGTGTATGGAGTGGAGCACTTAATGTATTACCACATGATGACATCACAAGGTGGAACAGAGTGTTTTCAGTTTGAGAGAAGAACTCAGCCTAAATATGTAGTATTTGTGAGTTAAACATGAGAATGAAACAAAAGACAACTCCAGGTCTGTTTGTGATGAGAAAACAACATAACAAAATCAGAAAATATCGTAATATGGACGCTTTAAATGTGTCTTTGCTTGTTACCATGGTTATTGCTTCCACCACAGTATAGCTTTGAACTTATCTATCTCCAGGAAGTACATACAAGTCAGATCCATATATGCAGTATCTATCTCCATGGAGACAAGCAGGTGGCAACTTAAACTTCTAATATTGTTTGTTTTGCCGCTCAGTCAGCTCGTTGGAAGTTTACGTTGAGTGCATATGACATATATATACTCTGCTGTGTCTAGTGCCTGTTGGCCTGCCTCCGCTTCCTGTTTGTCAGACACACAGAGTTCATTAGTCTCTTTCTCGCTTCATTACAGACTAAAGATGAGCTGTCATCACCAGCGGCAGAATGCTCTCATGTCCGCCCCTCTCCCCCTCTCCCCCTCTGTGAGTACACTCCCCCACTGCAAACACGAGACGCCCGTGACGCTGGTATAGGGTCGTACGTTGGTGGATTAGCAGACATCAGCGCTGGATGAAGTACACAGATTTGTTACTTAAGAAAAAGTGCAGATACAGAGGCAAAAAGTTACTCAAGTAGAAGTTAAAAGTGTCACATGAAAACATCTAAAAGTACCTGTTTAGATTGTACTTTTAGTGTTTTAAGTATTTCATATTGACTAAAAATGATATATATTTTGGTTAACAGAAGCAATATGAATCAATTTCTTAATTTTTCTCAGGAATTTAGTGTGTTTATTTTTGTTTGCTCAAATTTTGGTCAAGATGTTTCCACAAACATGGTAAAAATAACCCCTCAAATCATGTGAAAAGTGCTTTTTACTTTTCAGTCTGGTTCAAAAATGTAGTGGAGTAGAAAGTACAGATACCTGCTCTCGAATTTAGTGAAGTAAAAGTAAAAACCACTAGAAAATTCTACTTAAGTACAGTATTTTACTACTTTTACTTTGTTACTTTCAACCACTGGACCAGATAAAATGGGGAAATGAGCGAAATAAGAAACAGGCAATCGATTTATTTGGATTTTTTCGCCCCGTTTTCAAATGGGCATGATTGACAGGTGGATTAGCCAATCAGGGACAGGCATAGTCCACAGCATGGTCGGAAACAGTGTGAGAGGCTGAATCAATGCGTTAATCTGTTAATCTGAGGTGAGATAAATGTGATTTTATTTGTAAATCATAGGTGACCAATGAGCTACTTCGCTTCACGTGTCACTGAAAAAATAAAATAAAAAATCACATTTGACCGAGTTTGAAATGCAACAGAGGACATGGAGATCAGACTGAAATCATGTAATCATCACATTATATAAAAATACAGAGAGAGATCATTCTGAATTTGCTAGTTCAGAAAAATCTAGCTGTAATTCAACATTATTTGCTACGCTTATTAAAGAATTTGCACAAGTGGTAGGCTGAAATTTGATTCAAGCTAAATTTTGACTGTGTTCATTATATTAAAAGGCTCTGTATTCAGAAAACACCAGGGTCTTATCCACACTATTTTCACAGAATTTGCGCAGTGGTGGCATCAAGTCTTAAAGGGGCGACAGTAGCTCAGTTGGTAGAGTGTTTGTCCACTGATCTGAAGGTTCAAATCCCGCTCTCAACATAAACATCATTGGTAGAGCAGTCAGATCCACTCACCCACAGATTGGCGCTGCGATTCTACGTCTTTGTGTACACTTATGTTTTATGCCTTGAAAGTGGAAAAAAACGTGATATAAAAAAATGACCTTTTACCATTTAAAGTACATACATTTTTAAAAATATATTACATTTATTTTTTAACTTATATTTAAATAATCACAATTATAAATATTCACATAAATGTTCTTCTTTTTAGCAATTTTGTGCAATATAATAAGGAAATTTCAGCAAAAATGGTTATATACCCCTTAATATACCAACATAGACCTCTGTGATTTCATGCCTCTGGATCGCACCGTAGAAAATCAAAATTTTAAGCTGAAAGTAAATATTTACACATTGTTATTTCAACTGTTCTATTTCCTAATCCTTGTGGCATCACTTTTCCACCAAATTCTAGCTCTGCTCACCAATTCAGCTGCCATCCAAACATCCAAATCAAGTACTCGACAAGTATATGACACAAACACACAAGCCCGCCTTCTCCTGCCGTCTGTAATTACACGCCGATTTTGTTGTGTTTTTCAGTCCTGGACTAGACTTCCAAAGCTGTGTATTGATGCCTAACCATAGCTGCATGTGGCGATAATCAGCTTCTATTCTCTCGAGGATCAAACAGGTTTCTATCGGTTTGCATGGCACCACCGTATCACCGGCACAGCACCGTCAGCCCGCGCCACGCCTGGAGAAGAGCCACACAGATGAGCCATTCAGATGTTGACAGAATCGCGGCGTACATGGAGTGATTTTGTCTCTGTGAAAGGCAACGTGAGTCAGTCTATTGAAAAGCAAAGGGTGAACTGCTTTATAGAGACAGGAGAGGGACAATGCGGGGTGAAGGCCGCTGCAGAACATGTATCTTTGGTTTGAACAAATCGGTCAGTTTTGTAAAAGTGTTGTGAAGTTATAAAAGGAAAAAAAAAAAGTATTAAATTGCCACAAGACTTTTTGTGTAAAATCGTTTGCTCAGGTTTGTACAGAGCCCAGCAGATGACGGAAAGGAGAAGAATAATATTTACAAAATAAAAAATATATTACCTCGAGGGAGCGACATAAAAATCTTGAGGGAACGAGATATTATTTTGAAGGAGCGACATAATTATCTTGAGGGAACGAGATATTATCTTGAGGGAATGAGATATTACCTTTAGGGAATGACATAACTATCTTGAGGGAATGAGATAGTTCATTTGACGGAACGACATAATTATCTTGACGGAACGAGATATTACCTTGAGGGAATGACATAATGGTCTTGAGGGAACAACATAATTATCTCGAGGGAACGACAAATTATCTTGAGGGAATTATTTAATTATCTTGATGGAACGAGATATGACCTTGAGGGAACATAATCATTTCTATACATATATTTTCACGAGCGCACAAGATACTTACATTAAAAAATAAAAATAATCTCATTCCCTTCTGATAATTAAGTCATTCCCTTAAGAAAATGAAGTCGCTCCCTCAAAATAATATTGTGTGGGAACGTGATATTATCTCTTGGCCACACATTAATATTATATTTTGCAATTGTCTTATGCCGGGCCCCGTAGATTTGGTTTGTCTGTGTCACTAAATTCATAACATTTCATAATAATACAAATAGATTATATACCTATCAAAATGGGGCAACCTGGAGGCATTTTAACATAAAAGTGGCAGCAATTCTGTGGCTATGGCATTTATTCACCTTGGATTCAGAATACACACATCCCCAATACTTTACAAAAATGTGAGTCTGGTCGTTGTTTACATGAGTTCAGATGGGCGTGATTGACAGGTGGATTAGCCAATCAGGGACTTGGAAGTGATGGGTGACCGATGAGCTCCTTCATTTCATAAACGTCATTGAAATAAAGAAATCTGATAGTAAGGTACTAACTCTTGCTTGAGGCGTGACCATAGACTGTATAAAGAAGTAGACTAACAGAGTGTGACGCTAACCATAGTGTTCAGCTCGAGCCAAATGAAGCTCTTCGAGGCTAGCGGTTATAGAGGTGAATTCAGAGCTCCATATTAGGGAAATCCGACTGCGAGTATCATAGCAACCAAAGAGCCAATTGAGAGCAAGGCTAATTGAAGGTAATGCCTCTTAGTGAGGTCAGTCCCACTAGCGTTAGCAACAGGTTTGATTGACAGCATTGCTAAGTGCCCGCCCACTGCTAAACCAGTGGTGCAGGTGCATAGCTACGCTCTCAATCAAACCTGTTACTAACGCTAATGGGAGCAATTCTGGGGAAAGAAGACGCCTCATTGGTCTGTAATTAATGTAATGTAAGACATAAAACCCAAATAAAAACACCAGGATCATGTAGAGTGGATTAATCTAAACATTTTAAGATCAAAATGACAAGTATGAGAAAAAGGACGCCCATGATTACTTCCTATTTAGAAAGCGGTGGCTAGCAGGTTAGCTATGTCCATTTATACATAACGTCTATGGGGGTGACAGAGAGTTAGATTTAGTCCATTTACTCTTAGTTATTTAGTTGTGTAGAACAGTTACTTGATGTTAAAACGCTCATATAAATTTGTGTCGTCTTAACTTCTGGAAATCCTGTAAAAGCCTGTAATTATATTTTTCTTATGAAACGTATTCGACTCAGTTACAAACTCAGCCATTTAAACTGCACGGTTAGTGATTATTACAACGAGATACAGTTGACTTTGAGTGGGTTCACCAGCCTTCACCTGATTTAATGAAAGGATAGTGCCATGACCTCATAATCATTATAAAGTACTAAACACAGTAAGAATGAGAATCCAGCTCATAAACAAGTCCAGCCACATATAATTGGTAAAGTTGGCAGATTTAAAACTATATTTCCATCGTGCCCTTTCTCTGCCCACTCTACTCACCTTGACTTTCTGGTAATGGCACAATATCTTTATCTGTAGCTAATTGTGGTAACATTATCCTCTGGTGTTACCACCTACTAAATCAGTATGACATAGATTCACTGTGGCCCCCTAGCGAGAAGATCCAAGGTTCAATTCCTGTCTTTGTTGAGTTGGCATGTTTCCCTGTGTGTGGAATGTCTCACAATATAGATTTTAAACAAATCTAGCTTGCAGTTATTCAATTGCAAGTGTTTTGTGGTTGAAAAATACTTTGAGAAACACATTCTGGCTGTGAGCATCATCTCCACTCCACAGATCTGAACTGTAAATTAGCCTGGTAGCGTCACTTGCTTGTGTTTGTAGAGATAGATAAGTTTAATGCCATACTGTTGAACGCTCCAAGCAAACCAAAAACATCTCCATGGAGACAAGTAAGTGGCTGACCCTTCACGGGAAAGATTACATAAAATTAAAAGAAGAAAATATGGTTTAAGTAATAAGTGTGCCACAAAGCTATTCAATTTGCGAGTTTCTGCTTCATTTTATATGCAACATTTTGAGAACTTTTCCCCACTTTTCCCATTTAAAATAAGATATATTTAGTTTTAAAGGTCCGGTATTACACAAAATTTACTCATGTGAACTCATGTTATAATACTGTTACCTCCTACATCTCCAAAGCTCAAAATGCTCTGTTCCACCTTGTGATGTCATGAAGTGGTAGTTTTCAAGTTAACAGCTACATTTTTTACTTTTAGTTCAGAAGAAATTGGCAATTCCAGGGCTGAAATTAGCCAAATGATTCCAGTGAAGGTGTATGGAGTTTAAAAACACAGTGGAGCACTTCCTGTATTACCACATGATGACATCACAAGGTGGAACAGAGTGTTTTCAGTTTGAGAGAAGAACTCTAAATCTGCAGGGTTTGTGTGTTAAACATGTGTGAATGAAACAAAACACAACTTCAGGTTTGTTTGTGATGAGGCAACATTATAACATAGATCAGAAAATAGCGTAATATGAAAATTGTTAATCGCTACAGTTACAGCTCTCATCATTCTAAAACCCACGGACTGATAGACTTTGAGGTTCGTCACGACTCTTCAGAAACAGTGCTTTTGGATTTGGAGGTGAGTCTGTCTGGGTGGGGCAAGAATCAAAGAGAAATCCAAAGTTGTTCCGAGCGGTTGCCCTTGGAAGTCTGAAGGTTCCCCGTCCGGAGCGCAGCTGTTGGGAGCGCCTGACGGTTTACTCACTGAATTAATGATACAAGCCAAGGTCAAACACTCCTCATTATGCAGCTCATATGCAGCCGGGGGTAGAACACAGAACACACCCCCGTTCACCTGGAGACGCGATAGTCCTCACACACACATTAGGTTCACTGTGGCCCTGCAGACGGAGGAGCAGCCGAAGGAGCCAGGGGGGTGAAAAGTACTTACAGGTGTTCAGACAGACCGCTCGTAGCACATGTACTCAAAAAACTGTGGTTAAGTGTGACTCTGAAGTGCTGTATGTTTGCAATTTGTTTTCTCCCCGACAAAACTCACAATGTCGATGAAACGTTCTGCACCGACAAAGATGCCTACGAAGGATTGAACTTTGAGAGAGTTTAAACAAGAGAGAAATGTGAGAAAATGTGTGAGAAAAGTGTATAAAGTGTGTGGTGAGGGGTTTTACAGCTGCAAAACATATAATAATAATTGTAAAAAATAAAGCTGAGTACTTCACGGGTTATTTTTAGAACATAACCCCCGCGATAAACGAGGGACCACTGTATTTAAAGCCCCAAAAATAGACTAAAATAACATTCAAAATCATGTTCTTAATGTTAGCTCGTCCACATGGATATATTCATTTGGCTATAATGGCTAAAATGTTGCACGATGTTCCGAAGTAGGATTTTAAATTCCTGTTTCTATGGAATACATGTGATGTGCCAACTCCAGGAACTTAAAGTTAAACAAATATTTCAAATCAAACAACTCTTTTCAAGCTATTTCTGACATGGTTCAATAAATTATTTTACAATTTATTACTTGAAACTTGCTTAACAAAAGTAATAGTTATAGCTATTACCAGTGTTTAAAAGTAAAAATAGTAAAAAAAAACAAAAAACAAAACATCTTGGTTGAGTTTAGAGTTCATATTTTTAGCGTGTTTTTAATGGCTGTGTGGACTTTGTAGCTCCCATATCCGCTCTCCTCATTTGCACTTGTACCAGGCCTTGCAGGTGTTGCCGGTGCTCTCCCAGCCCTCCTGGAGCTCCTCATGGCCAGCAGAGTGTGAGGAGATCGGGCACAGAGGCTCAGCTACATCCTGGAGGCTGTAATCAGGAGCTGCTGCCGTTAATTGGAGATGTTAGTGCAGTGGAGTGGGAAATGACACAGGAACCTCCTTGTTCTTCCACAGACGGAGAGCGAGACCTGCGATCCATCCCAGATACAACCAACACACACTATAACGCTGTCGATTTATGTTTGCGCTGACAGGAATAAGGTCTGCAGATCCAATCTCCACAGCACATATACAGGTCCAAACATTCAATATGGCACTTTTCTAACAAGGCTTGGGTTTAGCCTATAGCACAAAGGTAACCACGTACATCAAGTATGATCTGTCCTGGCTTATTCCTGTTAGGCAACACCTTGAGGACTTTTTAAAGATACGGTATTTTGTTTTAAATTGTTAAGTGCTATAGCATCAGTCCACATTTTCTCCATTCTGAAACTGATTATGTTTTTCTTTCATGTTACTCTTAGCCTGACATCCATCTTTTTATATATTGTAATGATCTGATATTGATGTGTTGTTAATGTATCTGCTTTTGTCTGTGACACTTGGTTGCTATGCCGACAAGTTGATGTAAAAGTTTAAGCCGTCATTTACTGGTCTGTTTTGGAGACTGGCTCTAGTGAATTGAGACTGCTGTTGTTTTGCTGTTGTTTTGCTGTTGTTTTGCTGTTGTTTTGCCTGCAGTAGCTCTTGTGATCAGAAAATAATTAACCAGAAGAACTTCTGCCTGTTTCCTTACATCACACACACAATACAATATTCTGTTCATGAGGATCTAGAGTCTGTCTCTTCTTCCTCTCCTGTGTTCTCAGATCAAGCTCAATTAGATTTGTATATTTTGAACCAGAACTTTGAAAGTTAAATAATAATTATTTAAGAAGGAACTACTCTCTCTCTTTCTCTCTATGTCTCTATTTGTCTCTCTCTCTCTCTCTGTATATGTAAATATACACCCCCCCACACACACATACATATATATATATATATATATATATATATATATATATATATATATATATATATATATATATATATATATATATATATATATATATATATATATATATGTCTATCCCTCTCTTTTTTCATTCTCTTTCTGTCTCTCTATCTCTGTGTGTGTCTCTCTGCTTGTCTCTTTTTCTCTTTGTCTATCTCTCTCTCACTCTCTGTCTCTCTCTCTCTGTCTATGTGTCTCTTTCTGTCTCTCTCTGCCTGTCTCTTTCTTTCTCTCTCTTTGTCGTTCTCTCTCTGTCCCTCTCTCTTTCTCTCTCCCTCCCTCTCTTCATCTCTCTCTCTGTCTCTGTCCCTCTCTTTGTCTCTCTCTGTGTCTCTCCCCCTGTCTCTCTTTCTCTCTCTGTCCCTCTCTCCGTCTCGTTCTCTCTCTCTCCCTCACAGTCTCTGCTCATATTAACAGAAATGGAAACAAACTTCTGTTAAGATCTGCTGTGCGTCACTTGTTGATTATTCCATACAAATCAAATGCAATTAAGTCTGCAAAGTTGTTTCTTTCTCTTATTGTTGAATCCATCTGTCAGTGACGCCCATCTGAACTGGACCGGACTGGACCGCTGCATGTCGTCTTGGCTGGTGAGTCGTCTTCAAATAACACAACACTAACAACACTTGAAGTACTTCTGATTTAAAGTCCTATATTACACAAACAAAACACAACTCCAGGTCTGTTTGTGACGAGGAAACATTATAATAACACAGATCAGAAAAATGCCGTAATGTGGGAACTTTAACGCGTAGGGACGACTTACATCCGTCTGATTTGTGGCATGTTTACATATTTAAAATGAGCTCGCAGCTGCTCTGATTTCCCTCACGGCTCTTTTCTGTGTACCTTTCCCTGGATGTTCACAGCTCGAGGATGGAGAGGGAGGCGGAGGCAGCTTCCATCTGGCAGGTACGGGAATCTGCTCCACTGCTGAGAAAAACAATGGGACATGAGAAACCAAATTATCTGGCAACAAATTTGATCAGAATTAAAACGATATCGCAATTGAATCGAAATCGCAGTTTGAGTTGAACGAGTCGGCTCTTTTGACTTTTGACTTTTGACCTTCCGAATCTTTTTCTTACAAGTTTATTATGCATTTTTATACTGATTAACACTGAACCAACATAAGAATCAGCAGAACAGCAAAGCAAGCGACACGAGTCAGAGCTTTGTGCACAGAAAACACCATAATAATACTTAGATTTTTATTATTATTACTGTTTTATTTTGATTAAACATCATTTCAAAGTGTAAACACTCTCCCACTCTCAGTTTGAACCATTTTAACACATCTGAGCCTTGTCGTTTCTCTCTGTGATTAGTTTGTAGATAAAATGAGCTCTCACATTGGCTTCTGTCGTATAAATACATCTAAAAACAATATTTCGAACGGCTCTTTTATATGAACGGATCCAAAAGATTCGGATCCCATAAAAGAGCTGAAAATCCCATCACTAAAAATCGTCAAATCGCCAAGGCTGCGAGAACAAAACATCATTTTTTTTAAAGGAAAAATATTTGACCTGTAGTTTAGACCTGTGCAAACATATATTAAATTGATTTTTTTTATTCATTACCACCTTTTATTCCAGTCTTCTCTCAAATGTTAAAGGTCCTGTGCCTGTTTTTATATATTTTATATGTATTTGAGCAGATATATTGTATAATCAGCTCCTGACGTCAGTATAACTGCTGTGTACTGTCTTCATCTAATTATAAAGAGTTATACTGTCCGGTAATCAGGAAGTGCACTGCTATCAAAACTCTGCTCCCTCTGAAAGTTGTGAAAAGTGCTTATAAACTCATCGTGGTGAATAATTTGGATGCTCAGACAAGTGAAAATGTGTTTAAAAGTCCCATATTACGTTATTTTCTCATCTGTTATAATGTTTCCTCATCACAAACAGACCTGTTTTTTTGTTTCATTCACACACAAACCCTGCAGATTTAGGCTGAGCTCTTCTCTCTCAAACTGAAAACACTCTGTTCCACCTTGTGATGTCATCAAGTGGTAATACAAGAAGTGCTCCGCTGTGTTTTTAAACTCCACACACCTTCACTAGAATCATTTGGATAATTTCATCCCCGGAATTGCCGATCTTTTCTGAACTAAAAGTAAAAAGTAGCTGTTGACGTGAAAACTACCACTTCATGACATCACAAGGTGGAACAGAGCATTTTGAGCTTCGGAGATGTAGACAAAGGAATGAAACAAAACAGATCTACTTACAAGTGCATTATTTGTCAGAAAAATCACCATTATTTTCCTAAACGGTCCACCTGTGGTCCCGCCCGGCTGTGTCACACCTCTGACATATGAAATAGTTTTTTGCCTCCGCACGACCCCCCCGCCTCCATCACATCACATTAAGCCCCCACACTACATTAACTGCAGCGGACGAATCCAATCGCCGTGTGAGAGGGAGGAGCTGAGGGAAATGAGCCAGAGTTTGGACTTTTAAATTCTCATCAGGCAAAACAGTTACCCTTGGCCTGTCCTTTAGCGGGGGTACTTTGTTCTTTTAGTAGGATATGAAAATATTTGACAATCTGGTTAAATCTGGAGTTATTTTTATAGGCCTATTGCTTCTTTTTTAAGTTCACGTTCGTCTCGTAATAAACTCTATTTTGTTCAGACGTTGATTGATTGAAAAGCGTGTATTCTTACTCTAAACAGGGTAGCCTCTCCAAGTTCTTCTCTCAAACAATACTCTGTTCCACCTTGTGATGTCATCATGTGGTAATACAGGAAGTGCTCCATTGTGTTTTTAAACTCCATACATCTTCACTAGAATCATTTGGATGATTTCAGCTCTGGAATTGCCAAATTCTGCTGATCAGATGTTAAAATGTAGCTGTCCACTGATTTGAAGGCTGGCAGTTCACAAAAGACAATTTTTTGTAATAGGAGTTTTAAACTGTACTTAAAAACAAAACACAAATTTCCGCCATTTTCTTCAAACTCTCATTTCTCCTCACTGATCACAAACTTAACGTTGAAAGCCTCATACATAACATATTTGTAAGTACTCACATTTTATAATACAGACCTCTGACCTGTGACAACATCTGCTGTCTCCGTGACGATATACAGGTTTAATTCCATACTTTGGAACATTCCAGGCAAAGCAATAACATTTCCATTGAGACAAGTAAGTGGCGCATCTTCCACCAGTGAGTAAATCTGTTCTATAGTTGTAAATTCTTAATGGTGCTCGAGGTCATAGGAGCAGATGAGCATTAGTGGTGCGACATCATCAGTAGTGATCCGATTCACTGACCCACAGGTTGGCATTGCGATTCCAGCTCCCACAATTAAATACTGTCGTTGTGTCCTTGGGCAAGACACTTAACCCACCTCGCCCCCAGTGTCTGTGAACACTGGTGTATGAAAGTGTGTGTGAATGGGTGAGTTGCTCCTTGATGTAAAGCGCTTCGAGAGTTTTGAAGGTGGAAAATCGCTATATAAAAATGTGACCATGTGACCAGATTAGTTGCCACATCTCTACTAGTTAGCCTCAGGGCAGCTGTGGCTACAGTTGAGCCTTACACAATTGTAATTTAATAATCTGATAACAAACTTTTATACACACACCTGCACTTGTTTTTGATGTGTTATATGGACTTATTGGTTTTTGACAGTTTTTTTCAGTTTATATTGTATTTTAAACAGGACACCCATGAAAAAGAGAGCCCAAGTGCTCTCACTGCATAAATAAAAATAAATAAATAAAATAAATAAATACCAATTGCATCTGAGTATAAGTCCAAACTATGATAAAAAGTGCGACTTATACTCCGTAAAATGCGGTAGAGAAACTATCTTACTTCTTTAGAAAACTTGACCTATACATTCTAAAGAAAGCGCTGCATTTGAGTAAACTTTAAGTGCCTCTTCCACCAAACCCTAATGCTTTTGACTAATGCCTCCTCATTTCCACTGTTTACAACATCACCATCTCCTCTCCCATTTGCAGGGCCACACTCATCCGTCAAACCCAGCCGGGGTGATTGCAAGATGGGGTCAGAACCGCGACGGGCCCCTCTACTCTGTGTGTGTGTGTGTGTGTGCGTGTGTGTGTGCTGTGGTTTTCTGTTGTGAAATGAGGCGTAAAAGCTGCTGTGCTGAGGTGCTGGCGGAGAACCACGGCACACGGGGGAAATGGATTACGCTCGGATCCAGATTTGGCTCCGTGATAAGTGTGGACCTGGCCATTGTGTGAGAGGACACCGTGATAAGCAGTTAGCACGAGCAGTCATCCTCGCTAACCGATAAAAGATCACATGAACCGGAAAGGTGAAAGGTCAGCGGAGGTCAAAGGGTAAAGGAGGAGAGTGCCATGAAATAGGATTGAAAAATGCAGACTTGTAGGATGGATCCGAGAGCCGCTGAAATGATTCTATTTGAAACATAGAGCGATCCACATGTGTTTTAGCTGTGGCTACCGGAGCGTGACATCTCATCAGAGGAGGGTGAGGAGGGGTGAGGGAGAGGGTGAGGGGAGAGGGTTAGGGGTCTTAGGGGGAGATAACAGACCATAGACCGCAGACATATGGAATAAACATGTCTGAAAGAGCATAGGGCAGATAGAGGGGGATTTATGGTGAAACTGTTAAACTACTACAGATCCCTGACTATACTGTTACACGGGGCAATGGGATAACAGGCCTATGAGAGCAGATGTGGAAAATATATGTTCTGTACGTGTAACTGTGGGGAAACTGGCCCGATGTGGTCGAAGTAGGAGTCAGGCTTAGAAAAATTCCCCGTTTATCAAAATTTATTTCAATCAACGTGGTAAAGCATGGAAAAAAATACATACTTGCAAAAAATACACAGCAGAAATGAAGAAACTGAGGAAACATCCCACGTATACTCAGCTTTAGCAAGATCTCAGACTATACTGCTTTACTTATTAGGGCTTGAACATTACAAAATACAAAAAGACATTGGGATAAAAAAGAAAAAGAACTTAACTCAGTTTCCCCCTCCACATGGTCCAGCCCACTGCCACTCCCGAGGCTTTAAAAATGGCCGACACAGTCTCAAAGTTCAAACATTCGTATATTTTTAAAAATAAGTACAGTATTATAGAAGAAACCAAAGATCAAGACCTGTTTTCAGCCCAAATATTTGTTTGAGAAATAGAAATATAAATGCTTTCCTATACTGTAAATAAACATGATAGCTTTTTGAAATACTGTTGTTGCGGAATGTTTCAGCGACATTGTGGGTTTTATCAGGGAGAAAACTTGCAAACATACAGCACTTCAGAGTCACACTGCGATCCAACATTTATGTAAACTTGTCTGAACACGTTCTGTACGGTACAGGAGACAC
The DNA here is from genome assembly GCF_009829125.3 of Periophthalmus magnuspinnatus. NCBI lineage: Eukaryota > Metazoa > Chordata > Actinopteri > Gobiiformes > Gobiidae > Periophthalmus > Periophthalmus magnuspinnatus. The sequence goes on from NC_047132.1 coordinate 7,943,564, forward strand.
GGCACGGAGGAGACTGATGGACAATGGTCTACAGTTCCTCAGTCAATCCGTGAAATAGCAAGGCTGCGAAAGGTGAACCGCCATATTGCGAGGGACAGCTGTATACTGATTATTTCCATAGGATGAACTCGTACTCTGCTGCTCTGAAGTTAGGATCCACCACCATCATCTCTACAGTCGCTTTGATGACTTTATACATCAAAGTCTGAAGCGTTCGCAGAAGTCTCACAGACGAAAGACTGGCCTTACTCGACCTGAATGCTCCACACTTATCCGCAGATCATGGGTTATTCAGTCTCTATAGTTCATGGAAAAAAAACAACAACTTTGTCATGGGGTTAATAGAAGAACTCTGTGGTTTATTTCCGCGGTGTCATCGATTCGAGACATACACACTCGTTCTGTTTTACCTACGATTCGACCCCGTGGTCTCTCTCTTTCACTGCTTGGTCCTGTCTTTTCAATGCTCTGGTCAGTTCTAGAAACATCTTGTATCTCCTGGTTTTTATTTGCTTTGAATCGTGATGGCTCCGATTGCTTCAGCGGCGCAAAAGGTGAAGGCGTTTTGAGCGACTGATTAAAGGATTTTGTTTCACGCGGGATCAAGGCAGGGGCCAGTCCAAACAAGCTTATCTGTGTCAGCTGTACCACCTTCTTTATTAATGCATCTCTTTATGTTACGCTCACGCATATAGGTCTAAATGTGTTTGGTCTTCATCCAGGGCATAGGTATGTTCAAACACTGAGGTCTGGCGCGATGATACGCATTTAAATCCTGGTTAATACCGGTTTTAGAGATGGTGAAGATGTTTTTGGATCTGATTTAGTTCTCATTTACATCTGGTTTACGCATAATTGACTGGTGTGAGCTTTAACCCATGTTCTGTTCAAAAACATACCTAGACTTGTGTTTTGTTTCATTCACACATTTGAGCAACCTTTTATTATTAGTCTGTCTACATCTTCAAAGCTCAAAATGCTCTGTTCCACCTTATGATGTCATGAAGTGGTAGTTTTAAAGTTAGCAGCTACATTTTAACATTTGTTCAGTAGAGTTTGGCAAATCCAGAGCTGAAATTATCCAAATGATTCTAGTGAAGGTGGGTGGAGTTTAAAAACACAACAGAGCACTTCCTGTATTACCACATGATGACATCACAAGGTGGAACAGAGTGTTTTCAGTTTGAGAGAAAAACATGTGTGAATGACACAAAACACAACTCCAGTCTGTTGTGTTTGTGATGAGGAAACAGCATTAAAACAGATCAGAAAATAGTGTAATATGGGCCCTTTAAAGTGCAGGGTATCTGACTTTATTCTTGTAAATTAGGACATTTATTTTTTGTAAAAGCAGAAAATTAGATGCTGTCTGTATCTAATGGCAAAACATTTTATCAAAACCTCGAAGAAAGCGCCTGACACACGGCTATGTTTTGGGATAAGAGTCTGGCTGCAGTGCTTCTGAAAAAGCAGTTCTAAAAAAATAAAAAATAAAAAATGGATATAGCTATGTACCAAAGAGTTTGTGAGAGCAAGGAGTTAGAATGATTTAAAGCAACACCGTGCAACTTTCTGAAGGTGTCATGTCACCCGCATGATTCCGATAAATAGAAAAGTTAAAACACTACTTTGAACATCATCCATTTTATGCCATACAGTGAAGTACAGTAAGAAGGAACAGTATTTCTATGGAGACGTGTAGACAACAGGAGGAAGACCTTCTCGAAGCTAAACACGAGTCAGGTTTGTGGAGATGTAAGACCACTCAGAGTAAGGATGCATTTTGTACGTTTTTCAGTCCAAAAAATATCCAAAACGTTCACTATTTTTAGCAAAAAAGTGGTGCAGAGGGACTTAAAATGAGACTTTTACAGTTTGAAAATCAGGTATCACTCTTGGATCTGATGTAGACCTTATAAATTCAGATGTTTGGCTTTGTCCTTTGTTCAGATCCTCGTTTAGTCTTGGTTAAGTTGTGTTATAGCCTAATTCATTCATGTATTTTGCCCCATGACCTCCGACACTTCCAATGCAAAGATAAAGCCATTGTAATGCAGTGCTTTTACACAGATGAGTCCACTCTTCTAAATGTAAGTGTTTTTCTTCGGGGTGCGTGGGGTCAGGTCCGTGGTGCCAAACATAGTGCTTTATAAATGAATTAGCAAAATGTAATCTCTTAAAACAAGATCATGCATTCTACCACACTCACTCACTCCAAACTTTTAGCGAAATTGCTTGGAAATGATAGCAATTTACTGGATCTTCGCTTAATACTCTGCCAATTTGTTATTAACCTTTTTTTTAAGAAATAAGAAAAATCTGCCATGTTTGCTGAATTTATCTGGAAATAGTCTGTTCCAAGTGACAGGTCTGAGAATTATTTTAAAATGTTCAGTCACAGAAAGTAATTATTTTCTGACATTTTTCACACAATTGCTTCAAAATGGCTCTGCTATAGACATTTACAAGTAATAAACTGTTTAACCAATATGGGAGCGATAAAGACGCTGCTGAAATTAATAATAGCAATGCATTAGTCTTGTATAGCGCTTTTCCAGACACTCAGAGTCGCTTTACAGTCCTGTGCGTTATTCAATCACTCCGCACTTGATACTATTGTAGCCACAGCTGCCCTGGGACAGACTGGTGAAAGTGAGACTGCCAATCCACGCAATTGGCTCCTTCGATCTCCAACACTCACTCATTAATAGTAGACAATGTTGGTGCAGTGTTTTGCCCAAGTACACAACAATAGTTTCCGCTAATTGCGCCCCACCGTGGCACTGGGTATTTCCATAGACTGTATAAAGAAGTGGACCCATAGCGTTTGGCTCCAGTCAAATGAAGCTCATCGAGGCTAACAGTTATAGTGGAGAATTTTGAGTCAAGTTTCATATTTGGAATTCCGCCCGCAGGTGTCGTAGCAACCAAAGAGCCAATCCGAAGAGAAGCTGTTGAAGGTTTGGCAGGGGGTGGGGCTTAGCAACACTGCCAATAAAACCTGTTGCTAATGCTAGCGGGAGCAATCTCAGGGAAAGAAGGCAGCTGATTTGTCTCTTATTAATGTTTATTTATTGATGGACGGATATAATAGCGAAATAAAAATACCGGCCGGGTTAATATGAACATTACAGAGAGAGGTAATGGAATATAATTTAATGTAAAGTGAATTGAAGCCAGAGTTGATGGAGCCGGAAGCGCGCTCATGATCACTTTCTATTTGGAACACGGCGGCTAGCAGGTTAGCTATGTCCGTTTATATATACAGACTATGGATAGTCGAGCATCCAAGTACCAACGAGGCTCTGCTTAGCTTCTGACATTAGACAAGATAAGGCTTTGACAAGAAGGTTTGGCCAAAAGTAGTTCAGTCCAGACTCCAGGAAGTTGCCGGTTCAATTCTGGCTCATGGATTGTTGTATCCATTGATAAAATCCCCACTGCCCTTAGTTGCAATAATATGCCAAATATGCTAGCTATGGCCCATGCACAATAATAACAAAATATTTAAACAAAATCACATTTCAAATTAAAGTAAAGAGGAACACTTTATTTTTATAGCATCTTTTATAAATGTTACTTAATCCCAATGCAGTCTGCAGTCACACTCCACCTTAATATAATCACAAATGATCTTTTTAAGTTTTAATCGTACAGTTAAATGACAAACATCACCTTATCTCATGGCCGCAGTGTTGTATTGAGTCCGGGCACAGCTGTTCACATCGGAGTGAACCCTCAGCCTCCTGCAACGACTGTGGAGCTGCTGTTTCCATGGCAACCCCAAAACCCTGACCAGGTCGCTGTAGTGAATGGGTTTTTAGAGAAAGAGTTGGCCAAAGGGCAGTCAAATCGGAAATATAACACTGTTTTATTGAAACGATCCACACTTTAAAAAGCTACATGTGTATTTGACTATTAAAGGTGCACTTTGTCACTTTGCGGTTAGGGTCTGCTACTTGTACGTCTCTATGGAGATATTATTGCTTTACTTGGGGATATTGTGGGCAGGCACCTTTCCGCAGATCTGACCCGGAACTTGGCCTAATGGAATTACCTGCTTGTCTCCGTGAAAATACATAAGTTAAACGACATACTGTGGGATTTTCTAAGCTAAGCAATAACATCTCCATGGAAACAAGCAGGGGCGGACACACCGCTATGAAAAGATATGTACATATGTGCGCTAAGGCTAGATTTTGTAATGTCTGATTTGATGACAGCAGCTGGAAAAATTGGAGGCAGAGGTACATAAATAAAGTTTTATTGGACCACAGAAAATTAGTTGACTTTTTTCAACGACTCAAATAGAGCAAAGTACCATGCAGTGTCAGAAGATCCAATTTTTGAATCCATAAATTTGGCCAGGAGTATCTCACTTCAGGATTTCAAAAACATGTGTGAACCCACATAGAATAAAATATGCAAACTGAATTGAAACTTGTCTCATCATTGTAGGAAGCAGGTCCGTTTTTTAGGCGCTGGGCCCTAGCACATCACCTAAGGACGGACCGAATTGCGAATTGTTGTTATTAAAAAACACTTCACAACAGGAACCGTGACAGTAACGGCGTCCTATCTGCTTGTCTCCATGGAGAGGTTATTTCTTACACAGTATGGCATTAAACTAATCTATCTCCTTGAAGTCAAGCAGGGGACTCCACCAGACCATGTTACAGGCTGCATATTTTTGAGGGGTTCTTTTGCGCAATAAAAATACTTGTAAATGAATAAATGCATGATAAGTAATGCATAAAAGTTACCTATTGGACCTTTAATCACACTCGCCACTTGAATGACAGCACTTGAACAAATTACTCTACACTATTGTCCTTAAACAAGTTACTTTAAACCGTAAAGTATTTAGTGTCCTTGTAACTTCTGCTTGGAGTGTGATTGCGTCTATTTTGTCCCCGGAGTGCCACCTCACCGAACCATCTCGACACCTTCCCACTTCACAGACAAGGGCATGCCAACATAATTACAGAGCGTGATTCAATTATGATCCAATCCCATCCACTCCCGAGGGGGCAGAGGGCACAACGCACATTAGAAACACATCATTTAGTTCTCTGTCATCTAAGGCTACAGTCTTTTACCCCCCAAAACTTACCACTTACACTTACCGCGGCGCAGACAACTCAAATTCCCCGTGTAGCTTTGTCCAACATGGCCGACTGTGTGTTTTTAGCCTTTTCTCCATTTGCTCGATAAGTCTCAGAGGGGGGCTAGCTTCATGCTACATTAGCAATATGGCCTTATGGATTTGTCATTAAGTGACTTTTTATGTTTTACGCTGCATGTAGCTTCCACACACACTTGACGATGAGGCACAGAAATGGAACTGAGCTACGTTGGGAGAGTGGTTAAAGCAGCAGTCGGAAAGGTTTGGGGATACGGTGTAAAATGTAAGTAAATATAAAAGAAATGCTATGATTGAGCAAGGTGGTTGACGGTATAGGCTCTGTGCGCTGTGGCATGTTAGCTAGCTTGCTGCGTTTTTAAGCTGTCACTTTTGTTAAAATTGGGAAACAAAATTAAATTAATTAAAATAAAGACTACCCAATTATTTTTTATATGTGCAATACTTGTTTGTGTTACTGTTTTAATATTTATTATTATTATTAGCATTAGCATTGATACACAAACATTTCTCCTCCAAGTCCTCCGGTGAAGTATTCATTTTATTTGTGCTTTTTTTTGTTTTTTTGTTTTTGCCGTGACATCCACCCACAGCTCTGATCTTTAAATATTTATTCATTTTAGCGTGAATCAGCAAAAATCTTATAGCGATAATAATATTAGACAGGAAGTAGTGACGCTAACAGTGAGGTTGCTGGGCGCTATTGTGCACAGAGAGAGAGATTATCCATCCATTTTCTTCCACTTATCCAGGGTCACGGGGCAGCAGTCTAAGCAGGGACCTCTAGACTTCCCTCACCCCAGACATGTCCTCCAGCTCCTCCGGTTGGACCCCAAGGTGTTCCCAGGCCAGGGAGATTAGAAACATTATAAAGTAGATAAATCCATAATGGAAATGCATTTTGTAAATTTGCTTTCTGATCGTTCTGAAGTCTGCGTGATTCACTCCGTAAATGAAATGAAACCCCTGAATTAAATGAAAACCCTAGTTAAATATACATTAAGTCACCTCTTTCCATGTAATTATTTTATGCTGATTCAAACCAAGTAATAAAGTTAATCTAATCAGAATATATACATTAAATTAACATAACATATTGAACTGGAAAAAAGATTATATTTCCATTCACAATATATCTAACTTTTTCTTTTTTTTACTTATGTTTTAAGTGATGGATCACCTATTGTGGTATCCGCAGTGACAGCATATCTGTGTGAAATGTAATCACACTGTGTCACTCATGTCCCATATATATTCACTGCAGACTCCATCAGATCCAGGCCTCAAAGTCAACTCACCCCGACACCCACGCTCCCCCCTCACCCTCTGCCCTCACCCCCAAACAGGTGCAGGATGCTGGCCTGAGTGGCAGCTTATTCTGACTGTCACCTCCAGAATTAAACTCAAGTCTGGAGAAGGAAAAGGTTTTGGTAGGTGTCACTCCTGTTAAAGTAACGGTTAGCAATACGCACAACAGGTCGACATGCATGTACAAAATGGTGTTTACTTTGAACAAATAATTATTTTAAAAAATTGTTTGAAGTTTATGAAAAATGCAAAAAATAAAAGCGCTCCTTTCTTAGCACCAAAAAGTTTTCAAATCTGACAATGAAAATGCATCTATCTGTACAATCTGTTAGACATTGACCTCTTGAAGTTACGCATCTGTTTAGTTTCACATCTTAACGTAGAGGAAAAGAGACCTCTGCCAAGGAACTGTCCCTATTGCAAGATCTTGTTCATTTGTGACCATAGACTGTAAATACAAATGGACATAGCTAACCTGCTAGCCGTCGCGTTCCACATAGGAAGTGAACATAGGCACACTTACGGCTTCATCAACTCTGGCTCTATTTCACTTTCTATTGAAAAACTGTCACTCCTCTTTCTCTAACTGCTGCTGTCAGACTTGTTATTTTGGTCTTAAAATGGTCGTATTATCCCGCTCTACATGATCCTGCTATTTTTGTTTCACTATTTTGTCCATAAATAAAGATATGAACATTAATACCAGACCAACGAACATCCCTGTTTTGCTGCTCCCGCCATTGTTACTTTCAACAGGCTTGCTCCATATTGGCTTTTTGGTTGCTATGATACTCACGCTCAGAATTCCAAATATGGAACTTGGCTCTAAATTTGCCCCATAACCATTGGCCTCGAGGAGCTTCATTTGACTGTAGCTGAACGCTGTGGGTGACGTAACACTCACTTAGTCCACGTCTTTATACAGGCTGTGATAACTCCTGAAAATAGTAATACTCATACGCATAGTGGATTCTGAAGTACATATTTAAAGCCTATTGGCACATAAAAGTTTGCCGCATACTCCAAGCACACACAAATCTTTTATTTCATATTAGGTCATTTTTATTTCTTGAAACTAGAAATGACATATTATGCTCTTGTTGCCAGACTACACTAATTGAAAGACCAGAGGAACCCACCAAACCGTCTCCGTCTCATGTGGGGGAAATGATGCGGGCTTAAGTCCCTCCTGAGAGCCTGCAATGGTGGTTTTGACTGTGGAGTAGTTTTTCAGAAAGGATAAAATTATAAGTACTGCGGAGTCCATTTTGTGCCTGTCTCTCAATCTGTCCCATACAAAGAAGTCCTTGACCGAAGCATGTGCTCTTGCATTGAAGCTCGGGTTACCGCTCGGATTTACAGTCCAATTAAAGGGCCAATTAAATCCCCATTCGCTCTCCGTTTCCCGGTAATGGCTCAAAATAAGAAGTGTCTCAGAGCTGGGGTGTGCAGAATGACCACGCAGGCGTCCAGATCCACTCGGTCTCATCGGACACTCAGAATACTAATCTTGTCTTGACTTGGTTCATAAACATTTAGATGGCATTTTAACAGAGCCATGGTAACAAACTGTGTGCTAACGACATGACCTTGTGGTTTAGCACTGATTTAGCATGCAGTTAGCAATGTTTAAAGGTCCTGTATTGTGTGTTATTCCAGCTTGTGAAAGAATACGTTAGCCTTGGTATTTTCTGCAGTATTGTTTTGCCATATTGGTTGTAGTTGTTGTTATTGTTAGTTTCAGTGTAGCTAGCGCCTCCCTTCAGATAGATATAAGGCAGTGTCCACCAGTAACCTTAACAGAACTGAAGAAGCAGCTTGGACGAGCAGCGAAACGTCTTTACTCGTACAACTTTTTGTCCAGTTGACAGATTTTTCTTTTACTATGGCTCAGACCTGGATGACTGAGTGATTACACAGACACAACCAACATGTCTGTGTAACGTTTCTCTGCTCATCCTTCAATTCTGGTCAGATTACTGGTGGACACTGCCTTATATCTATCTGAAGGGAGGATCTAGCTACACTGAAACAAAAAAACACCTATTGTTTACAGTTTCTGTTCGTAGGCTAGCTCTGTTGTGCTACTCTAAGTCTGCATTGTGCCTGAGTCCTACTTAGCATAGTCTTTCAATCCCCTAATGAGTGATTTCACACCTATTAGCATGTTGGTTGTAGTTGCTGCGTAAACAAATGTAAACTGCAAATTAAGTCATGCATTAACAGACCAGATATCAGTATTAAATCAGTTGTTTACTTCTTCTTCTTTACCTTCTCTGCCTGTTGTAATGCGAAGAAATTCACGGAAAAACGTTTTATATATCAAGTATGGTGCTGACTGCCCCGATGTCCAGATGCAACAATAAAACAGACACTGGTCAATAACAGACAAGGACATTAATCAACAGAAAACAAGCAAATGGAGAACTGTCCCAGAACATCCCTTGTCCTTAGACCCTCCTTCACAGCAAGGACAGCAAAAGAAAACCAAACAAACCCAGTGGGAAAAAGAGAAACCTCGAGCCCACTCACGACTAACGAACAGAGAGGGGCTTGGACAGAGAGGGGCTTATCCACAGTAATGTAGGTCTATACTTTTGGAAAATATCTCCAGGACTTAGTTGGTGTAAAATGTGTGCATATGAAGTACCAGTAGAGGGCACAAGATCTGTATCTGCTGACACACTGAAGACAGAAGTGGTTTATATCAAGCTAAAAACAACTACAGGTAGCGTTAAAGTGACTAAGCAGCATAGAGAAGACATATTGATCACTGAAATAATCAGAAATAGTAAAGCCAAGGATCACACAGCAATGTACAATCCACATTTAATTAGTTTCTGTCGTAGCCCACATCATTCATCCCAGTATCTATTTATGGGATACAATTAATTATCAGACTGGCCTTTTCAATATAAACAACTAATCCCAAAGATCTGACTCCCGTTAAAAAGCCGAAAGTCCCATCACTTTTGCTTTTGTACTCCAACATGGTTAAAATCTCTAAAAGTCGGTTTAGGATAATGGACCTTAAACTCACATTCACAACATCCACTAATGATAAAATTAAACACAATATATGCCACCCTCTTAGCATCCATTATTTGGAGGTACTGATGCTACTAACCTTGGACCCCGGCAACCACACTTACCATGCCACCGGGGAATCTAGTTTTAATTAAAATGAGCCGCGTTAAAGGGCATCACAGTTCATATGGGCTTTGGAAAGAAAATAGAACAGTGCAAAATAATAGACCCTTACTTGTTTCTCATTGTTCAGATTGGAAAAGAGTCTGTAATTTTCAAGACTCAAAAGATTATATTTTAAGATGTTACCATGATCGTGCACTAGAGACTTTTTAATCAAAGCTCTTTAACGACTTATTACTTTGAACTCTTGATCCCGTGGTTGATGGACAAATGCATAACCCACTGAGCCACTGTTACCCCGTTGTGTGTTTAACCACCGTAAATACCGTTATTAGTTTTGCATCCGTCCATGCTTTGTCACGCCCTGTCAATATGTTTAAGTGGAACGCATCGATAAGTAAAGCTGAAAAGGCAGTATTGTGCGTGAAAGCTGTGTGTAGAATCACTAATAGGCCATCGGGGTTTGACCTTTTGTGACCCCTGGATGTCGCACACAGCCTATGCTTCCAGTACATTAACGCAACAAAACGATCATATCCACATTAATGGAAACGACTTGATTTCATTATAGATTGTGACTTTGTGTACTTATTCTGTATCACAAGGTACAATATCATTTTCACAATTACCAGGCCATTTATTTCCCAACCACGACTGACATGGGTGGACAAGCGCTCAGTTGGTAGAGTGTTTGTTCACTGATTTGAAGGTTGGCGGTTCACAAGAGTTAATTTTTCATAATAGAAATTTGTTGGAAGTTGGAAACAAAACACAAAATTCCACCATTTTCTTCAAACTCTCTCATTTCTCCTCTCTCTGATCACATATATAACATATTTGTAAGTACTCACATTTTATAATACAGACCTCTGACCTGTGACAACATCTGCTGTCTCCATGACGATATACAGGTTTAATTCCATACTTTGGGACATTCCAGGCAAAGCAATAACATTTCCATTGAGATAAGTAAGTGGCGCATCTTCCACCAGCGAGTAAATTTGTTCTATAGTTGTAAATTCTTAATGGAGCACGAGGTCATGGGGCAGATGAGCATTAGTGGGGTGGCAGTAATTTAGTTGGTAGGTTCCGAAGGTTGGGGGTTCGATACCCGCTCTCGACATAAACATCACAGGTTGGCGTTGCGATTCCAGCTCCCACAGATGAATACTGCCATTGTGTCCTTGGGCAAGACACTTAACCCACCTCGTCCCCAGTGTCTGTGTACACTGGTGTATGAATATGTGTGAGTCGTTCCTTGACGTAAATCGCTTTGAGTGTCTTGAAGGTGGAAAAAAACATTTATCTATATTGTCAAGCAAAAAGTTCTTTTCTTGTCGTCTTATTGAAAGTATCTTATTTCTAAAAATGTCAAATTGTCAACTTTTCTGATTATCAAATAGCATTAAGTAGGTCTAATAAGGAAAGAAATATGACACTACTTTAATCTGATATAAATGAACTTTTCTGGTGGAGGATTCATCACCTGCGTGTCTATATGGAGATTATTATTGCTTTGCCTGGAATATTCCACAGTATGGCATTAAACGCCATAGAGACAAGCAAGTGATGACACCAAGCCTTGTTCCAGGTCAGCTCTGTTGAGAGGCAAGCGATATAAACATGTAATTGAATAAATGCATGATAACTGTAAACATTTCTGGTGATAATTGGAATGGAATAATTATCATGGACATGAATAGGGAACAGAAAACTACTATTTACTATTTTCTATTTGTTATTATCCCTTTGGTTTTTATATATTTTACATTTATCGGGACTTTTAGTGACTAGTGTGGTTCATTATTTGTGGCAGGAGAACCATTTTGCACTGGAGCACTGGACTAATAAAGCAACTTTTAGGTAAGTTTCATTGAATAATTCTTTTTGTGTTGTCCCTGCCTCCTCTCTCCTTCACCTCTCCATGGCCCTTGCTTTTCTGAGTTCACTTGTGTTTACTGATGGCTGCTACATCAGGGGCCTGTCCCTAGACGGCCGTGGTCAGTCTGGGCCCTTTAACCTGCTCAACAACGCTACTATTTTGGTCCGGTGCTCCCTGTGCGCAGGAGAGAAGCAGCAGACACAACAGCTCACAGCAAAAAAGGAGAGATGAGGAGGGAGAGGAGGGAGCACAGCCTCTGAAGTCCTCTCCTGCCTTTTGGAGTTTCTCAGACAAACATGTTTCTGCTAAAGTCCGCTTAAGTTTTGGTGATTTTGCAGAAATGCTGTAGTGAAGAGGGTTTGCAGTAGCATGAGAGGTGTTCACAGGTCACAGCTGAATAGATTTAATTTAGAAGTGTGGGATAGCAACTCTTTAATTAGCTCCATAATAATACTGTATTATGGAGGTAGACAAATAATACAATAAATTGAAAATACATTACAGAACTAGCATTAGCTCAGTGGCTGAAGCTTCGTTGAAAGGATCCCCATGGGGACTAGTGTATTTTGTTGTTGTGTCCTTGGGCCTGACTTCACCCATCTTGCCTGGTGAGCACTGATCTTAGCACAGTTATTGGCGGGAACTGGAAGGGCTGATGGTTCAGATTGGCAGTGAAACTTCTGTCAGTTTACCCCAGGGCAGCTGTGGCTATAGAAGTATCTTACCGCTGTTGTTTTCTTTTTACTGAACTAGTTAATGTTAAATGATTTCTGAGCATCCTAATTATTTACAGCAATTAGTTTCAGTGCTTTTAACAACTTTCTAACAACAACTAGCATGCTAAGTACTTCCTGATTCCATGCAATAAACACATTTTGGCCTCAAGAGCTGCTTAAACAATACGTCTAGGGAAGAGCAGTTTTGTTCAAATATATAGGGAAAAAGCTATAAGGTTTCCCACTTTGTTAGTCGAACCAGTTCTGTCCTTTTCTCTTTATCTGTCATTAATTTAATTCCCCTTTTTGCAATTAGGCATCTCTAACTGTCAGTGATTATCTTCTTTATACATTAATTCACCATTTTTCTCTTTATTTCTTGGTGATTATTTTAGCATGCATCAAAGTCCTCATTTATTTCCTTTCTCCAATAATGCATCTGTGATCTGATCCACCTGCTCTGCGCTCCCTCAGAGCACAATATGTGTCAGAGCGTCTTAGGGAGAAAGGATGGGGATTTTAAAGGCACTCCTCAGGCTACATGTACATATTTAATGGCATTTTGATAGATAATGATAGCCTCAGACCCCAGGTAGGTTTGGTTGGTGCTTCAGAGCTATTTCATTTGTGAATAATGCATGATTAAAAATGAAACTTCGAATAATCTAATTTGAATTTTAATCTTTGCTAAGAATGCTGCTTGGTGGCGTCCTGACTGCCTGCAGAGAGGAGAGGCTAAAAGCAGGTTCTTCATATTACAGAGGGACACGCTTTTATGAAACTCTCTCTGGGCTTTTTAGCATTTCGACCTATTTGGATGAAACGAATACTTTGAGAATCTTCTCAATCCCACCGCCACGTCTTCTGAGGAGGAAGCAGATACTGAGGACATGGAGGTGGACTCATCCATCACCCTGGCTGAAGTCACTGAGGTGGTTGGCAAGCTCCTCGGTGGCTCCAGGGGTGGATAAGATCCATGTATCTTAGATCTCTGGATGATGTGGGGCTGTCTTGGCTGACACGTCTCTGCAACATTGCATGCCGGTCGGGGACAATACTGCTGGATTGGATCGGGGTGGTGGTCCCTCTGTTTAAGGAGGGGGACACTCCTCAGCCTCCTCGGTAAGGTCTATTCCAGGGTACAGGAGAGATGAATGTAATCAGTAATCAAACTTCAGATTCAGGAGGAGCAGTGTGGTTTTTGTCCCGGTCACAGAACACTGGACAAGCTCGGGAACTACAGGATCTCATCTCTGGTCTGTTTCTCTCCATGGTTCTTAACCAGAAAAAGGTGACTTGCCCTCTCCAGGTGGGTGGAGAGTCCTTGCCTCAAGTGGAGTCCAAGTATCTTGGAGTACTGTTCACAAGTGAGGGAAGGATGGAGCGTGAGATTTACAGTTGGATCGGAACAGCATCTCCAGTGATGCGGTCACTGTATCTGTCCGTTGTGATAAAGAAGGAGCTGACTCGAAAGGCAAAGCTCTCAATTTACCAGTCAATCTAATTTCCTACACTCACCTATGGTCATGACCTTTGGGTAATGATCAAAAGGACAAGATTGCAGATACAAGCGGTCAAAATGAGTTTCCTCCACAGGGTGGCTGGGCGCTCCCTTAGAGATAGGATGAGGAGCTTAGTCACACGGGAGGAGCTTGGATTAGAGCCGCTGCTGCTCCATGTCGAGAGGAGTCAGCTGAGGTGGCTCGGGCATCTGTTCAGGATGCCTCCTGGACGCCTCCCTGGGGAGGTGTTCCAGGCACATCCCATCGGGAGAATGCCTCGGAGAAGACCCAGGAGGCGCTGGAAGGACTACGTCTCTTGGCTGGGCTGGGAACGCTTGGGGTCCCACCGGCAGAGCTGGAGGAAGTGTCTGGGGTAAAGAAAGCCTGCTTAGACTGCTGCCCCCATGACCCGGGTCCAGATAAGCAGAAGAAAATGGATGGATGGATCACAACATTCCATAGACCAAAAATATTTAATACAAATGGGAGCAGCTAAAATGGCCATTGTTAAAATGCGTCACCCGGCAATCTCGCTGTTTGTGTCACTACTTCCTGTTCAATTGTGTCTCTATGAGGTTTTTGTTGCATTGGGCTTAAATGAATAAATATGTAAAGATCAGGCAGTGGACAGGGAGCTGTGGGTGGATGTCACTGATAACATGTTAAACACTACACAAATAAAATGAATATTTCACCAGAGACACTTCTGTGTTGAGTTTATGTCTCAAAGCTCATGCAAATGCTAATTTTGAGGCATAATAAATATTAAAACAACATCACAAACTGAAGTATTCTACATCTAAAAACAATTGAGTAGTCTTACTTTGAATTCATTTGAATTTGAATAGGTTGTTTATTTTATGTTTTGCTGATTTTAATAAAAGTGACTGTTAGCTTTGAGACACAGTGAGCTAGCTAGCGTATTGCAGTGCAGAAAGCCTATTGTGGCGTCAAATCAGGTTAATTACAAATACATGCTAGCATCAACATATCAAGACCTTCAATGTTACGGCCCTAGGCTTTAAGTTCCTTTTTGTTTGTATTTATATGTTTTGTTTGTCGTGTGTCCCCAAGTCTTCTTTTTCCCCCTTAAACATGGGCCGTGATCGGAGGACCATCTTCAAGCCTCGCCCACCTCCAGCCGCCTCCCTCCCCATTTAAGGAGATTGGGGACACCTGCTCGAGGCTGCTGGCCTGGAGCGGCCAGTCCGCCTTTGTATGTGTATCTCGTCAGTTCAGTCACTACAGGGGTAGTGGCTTTGTTTTGAGAGACTTTGATTGTCAATACTGACTGTGTTTGTCTGTGTGTAAGATTTTGGTTACTGTGAAAGTTGTGTTTAGTTGCTTTACCTTTTGTTTTTTGGTTTAATTCCTTGCAAGGTACCTTTGTTTATATATGTTTAGTTCCTCCTTACATTCCTGTAAAGTAAATTACCTCTTATTTGACCATTTTTCCATCTTGGTTCTTTTTTTTGTTACTTCCCTTCCCCACATAAGCTGGGTTGTAACATTCATTACTAGCAAAGATTTGTTTTTCCCCCCAATAACAGTAAAATCAGTGCATGTAAGTATCTTAGTATCTTTTGACAATTGAAAGAAACCATATATTTTCTGAAAACCTTTAGAATGACATGTATAATTCAACATGTCGCACTAGCGCACTTTTAGCTGTCCAATTTGCGGTTCTACATCTTCACAGCCTGTAGAACTTGGGTACATCTTAATGAATCCATCGAACTGCACACATGTGGCATTTCCCCGCTGACATCTCAGATCCTGCATTTACATTTGCTCCATGCACTCCTGGTTTGGCTTGGCCCCAGTGAAAGGCCAGGTGGGATTAAGGTATCATGCGGCGGGGTGGAGAGGAGGCAGCTTGACACGTCGAGCCCTAAATCCCTGTCTGGACCGGGGCAGTTGTGGAGCCCCTCTAAGCCCTCATCAGTCTCCCCTCTCCTCTCACACCTGCCCCAGCCATCACGGAGCACGGCACACCTGATGGAGACTCATTCCGGCTCTAATTGCTTTGCTTTCTATCTCTCTTTCATTCTATTCAAGTCGGAATGAGAAAATTAAAGTGTCAAGCTTTTCTGTCTAATTTGATAGCGTTGGACTGGTATTTGGTACAGAAAAAATATGATTACAACAATTCTTTGTATTCTTTCAATTTCAGTGGACATCATTTTAAGGCAAAACAATTTGGAAAATGTGCAAAAAAATATGAATGTTGGCATGTTCTTTCTGCGCTAACCAAAAAACATGCACAGTCAATGTTCCAGCTAAGTCCTGAACAAACATAGTTCAAGATGTGGAAATGGGTGCAGGCAAATTTTCTTATACAGGCGCCTTAATAGTTAATCTAATTGGTATCAGATTATCTTCCTGATGCAAAAATCTGCACATGGATCTAGCACCACTGCATTTTGCCCAGATTTGAACTGTTTATATGAAGTTTCGGGTAATTTTAGCTCATTTAAAACAAACTGTAAGATTTAAAATGTCATAAATTTCATTTGTCGCCCAAGATACAAGGTAGAAATGCTCAAATAGTATAGCATCTTACATACAAAAACATTACACATGATGCCCAAGTTGGTGTTTTGGTTCTCAAGACAATTATCCAATCAGAAAACAGAACAGGCTCAGGTTTCAGTGCTGAAATCGAGTTGGTTTAACCCTAAAACGCCCCTCTGATCTGAACCCTATCTACTTAAACCCCAGCACCTACAGACAGTCTTTAATCAGTGCTAGTATAGCCTCTGCAGCTCAAAAAGTGAACACGTTTGTCATGTACACGTTTGTCTTACATCCGTGAAGGACAGAGCTCTCCTCATTAACATGCAAAACAATGCATATTTTGTCTCATGTGAAATTGCGAGAGGGGCCAGAAAGAAAAACTTTTGTGGAGATTAGTGCATTAACCAATTTAGTTCTGCCTAATATGCAGCTCTTTTGATTGGTGGGCTCACGAGAGAGGCGAGATGGGCTGGTTACACTGGCTGACAAAACCCACTCCACATAATCACGGGTCATTCCTGCTGGAGTGTGGAAATGTGCCTAATTAAAACAACATCCTTTATCAAGACCACGGGCGAGGGAGAGGGAAAATAAATCGCATGCAATTTTCTCAAATTCAGATTGTGATAAGCATCTTAATAAAGCAGGCTTCCTAGTTAAAACTCGATGTCGGAGGAGGAATTTCATTTACTGTACTTCTGTCCTTGGTCCAGTTATATTTTGTAATAGGGCATAAGAAATGTGTGGGTGTAGTTATCGTGTTATGGCTGAGCAGTTTGTTTATTTTGGAATATATAATTTCTATAGAACTTGGGGAGAATGTGGCGTTACTGGCCAGATGTGTCAAAAGTCCATAAACGTGTATAAGAAAAAACTATGTAAAAAAGTAAACACAAGAGCCATGAAATAACCCAATAAACTGCTGCAAATTTTAGTGTCAGAATACTTTGGAATACACTATTTTAACATTTAGCATTCACATCAACATTCCCTGGGGGGGTGAAGCTAACTGGAGGCACTGCTCTGTCTGGAGCTCTGTTACACAAGTTATGCCACCTTGTCCTCTCATATTTATTGCAGACTCTTAATTTATCTTGAACTTTCAGACCATTTGAAAACATTTTGGCAGTGTTTGCTACTTGCATTATGTCACCATGGTAACTGCATAACATTCCACCATACAGATGCGTGCAGAACCCCCCCAGCATGATATCACTGCAAAGTATCAATAAGTTATTTACCACGACCGAGTGTGGAGAGAATGAATAATGATTACAGTGTAGCGCTTTGAGCACATTAGAGGTGTGAGGTATTTAAATACAAGAAACAGAGCATCTAACCACATGCTATACTCACATTTAGCAGCCTGTTGGTTTGATACATACTGCCCTTGTATCATTGGGCAAGACACTAAACCTGCCTCCTGCACCTGTACACTCTGGCACAGTGTGATTGAGTGTGAATCATGGGTAATTATAAAAGTGCTGTATAAATATGACTGTTTTATTATTGCTGTGAGTGGGACATACATAAACGAGTAATGCTAATACTAAAACATCGTGTACCTCATTACTATGCTTCAATTATCTTCCAGGACTTTATTGCTCCTTATAGAACAATAGATTTTTCCCTGTTAATATCAACAGATGTTAATGTGCGATCTATCCTTGTCCATAACATCACTTCTTGTATTAGTCTTATCTTACACATATAATTTATAATTGTCTTGATGCTATAGGCGTATTGTATTATTGTTTATATACTGCCATCATTCATCTTGTTGACAGCTCTATGGTGGCAGTGATGTGTGGAGTGGGACCATCTGTATCCTCGCTCTCGCTCTCGTCTCTTTTGGACTAGGACTAGTGCTGCCGTAGTGACACTGTTTGGAGTTGATGATTTGTTGGTGATGTGTCAGATAACAGCATGTATGGGCTAATACTTTCAGAATGGATCTAAAGCAAGGATAAAATCCTGAAAACACATTTGAACACAAAGCCCAAGTTAGCGAACACATCAGGGCAGCTCGCAATTACCACGTCTCTAATGATTGTATCTCGGTGGAAATTAATTGCGGTTTTAATTTTGTTTTCCTTTGACAAACCCTCATGAGTTTGAGGACTGCTGTTGAAAAACCACAGGCCTAGACTAAAAAGAATTATTCAATGGATTTCATGCCATGTATTCTGCAAACATATTACATCAGAGGGATTTCTATTCACCAAACATTTTAAATCTGGCCACTCTTGTATTACCATCAGAATAAGATCAGATAAACCTTTATTTATTTGAGTCGAAAGGCAAAGCTCTTGTTTTACTAATTTATGTTCCTACCATCACCTGTGCAGCTTTGGGTACAACATCGCGGACACAAGTAGTTGTTTTCCTGCGCAGGGTGGTTGAACACGCTCTTAGAGATAGGGTGAGGACCTCGGATGCCTCCTAGACTCTCTTGATGTCATCGCCTCGGGGTTCCACTGGAGGAGCTGGAGGAAGTGTCTGGGGTGGGCGGATGGATGGATAGGGAAATGACAGTTTTGCAACACAAAGTTCAATAACAGCGGGAATCTAAGAACATGCAATCAAAATCAAGATAAATAATCATAAGGATGTAACAGTAGACATAAAATCTAACACTGAAAGTAGAAAAGCGATAAGGCTCTAGACTGAATTGGTATAATGGGTCACAGTAATGAAAGCAGTAGACCTAGTTGTAGCATTTGTAACGTACTTGTGATGGTATAGATCAGGGGTGTCCAAACTTTTCTCAATAAGGGTCACATATACTGTAAAAACACAAACAAAGCTGAAGGCCGATTGAGGGCCATAGACTGGTCGCCAATACAGTGAATACTTCAAATCTGTGTTATTATTACAACTTAGACTGAACCACTAGACCTTTATTCATGCTTACATCCTCAGTGGGACACATTAAGCATTATATTTGAGATGGACAGTAAGTGGATTTTCAGTGTGTACAGTAAATAGTACTGTTTAAGGTAACATGGGCCAAATCACCTGGAAGCTTTAGGGCCAAGAAAAAAAAACAGTTTGGGCATGCCTGGTATAGATTTTACAACATGTGAAAATATCTGTGTTTTTCTGTCAGGGGTCGTCGTCATGACAACAAACCTGTTGTACAATGATTTCTTACGTCAGCCACCTATATTTACGTGACAAGAGTGGACAATGGTTGATAAATGTCTTCCCCAAGGACTCAACAACAGCACGTCTCGAGTAAACCATGGAACCATCGATCTTCTACAGTAAAGGTATTTGTTATTAGTCATTTTTCTTTACAGCTATATGTTATAGCCATGTTTTCTTTTGCTAATACTTTGAGATACGATGTGAGATGTCCACTCAAAGTACCTAAATCCATTTTTATTTTGTTTACGTTCACATTGTTGCCAATACGTTCCAGTGTAAAGACTCCCTTCTGAACATATAGTGCTGGAGGTTGGCCCAGTCGGATCACATGGCTTTGGGATATCACTGCTCTAATGGACCACCTGTGCGATCCAGTGTCTCCCCCCCATCCGCGTGCATACATTTGCCGATCGCTGACGGGGGTCCCATGGGTGCTGTGGGTGTGTGCGTATAACAGGTGGAGGGTGAGGAGGCGGTGGTTGGGGTGGACTTCAGTAATGGACCTGGTTCAAATGGCAAATACATCCAAATCCCACGACACTGCTGCGTCTTTGGCTGCCTCTCGCTCGGCACTAAGACTATCACTTTAGTTTGTGTTAATCAAGACATGTTAAGATGTTTTTTTTTCTGGGTACTTTAATATAAAACTACAACAGATCAGTCATTTACATTTTGGTTCCAGAAGTAAAATTCCCATTCATTTTTCCAATAGACCTTCTGGAAAATATGTTATTGAAACTTTATAAACCACAAAGTTATTAAAATGTTGCATTGTAAAGGTAACGCGGGCACTTAGCATCGCTGTCAGTCAAACCTGTTGCTAACGGTAGCGGGAACAGCAGCAATTACAGAGAGAGGTGGCGACAGTTTTTCAATGTAAAGTGAATTGGAGCCAGAGTCAGTGTAGCCGGAAGTGCGCCCATGATCACTTCCTCTTTGGAACTTTGCGGTTAGCGGGTTAGCTATGTCCATTTATAGATGCAGTCTATGGTTACTACAAAGATTAGCCTTCATCGTGACTTCAAACCCTTGATATTTGCATTTTTCCAAACGTTTATAGGACTTTGTGGAACCGAAGTGGGCGGGACTACTGAGCTCCATATTGATTTAAAATGTCTAATAATAGAAATGGTCCTTTGGCTTCCCGTAGTGGATTACATGTAACACCTGGATTTCTCAAACGTGTGAATCATTCGAAACACAATTCTGAGTGGAGTAGTGAATCATTATATTTATATCAGAAGCTAATGCTAATTTCATATCGCACTGCATGTTCCCTTGATATAGTAAATGTTTGTTGTTACTGGAAGTCTTTATTTTGAAGAATTTAGTCAGATTTACAAAAAAATTACAGCTTTTTACTCAATTATAAGCCTCATTCTAACAGTATTTTTGTTGAAGGCCCTGCTATTATCTAGTGCTCAGCACTCTTAAGTAAAAGAATGACCATCTTGTTTTGGTTAAAAGATAGACTGGAGAGATTGTTGTGTTTTGTTTTAAATAAAATGAACCAAATGAACTCACTGATGCTTCTTTTATGCAAGAAGGAAAGTATCTTGGAAAAAGTCAATGACATAAAACCCAGGTTCATGTTTGGCAGCGAGTTTTAGCTGCATAATGACGGCATTTAAGATAGAAAATATAAAGGTGAATGGACTTTAAAAACATACTGGAGCATTTCTGGATTACCATATTCAAATTTTTCTTTTTTGTTTATATCTTTAGAAGGAGACAGCCTAAACATCTTACTTATCATTCATTACTTTCTTGTTTGTTGAACTTTTAGCCCCACCCACCCAGTCCTATCTGCTACTATGATATTGCACCATAACATAGAAACAACTGGAATAGTGTCATGTACGTATTTCCTTAATGTTCTCAAAGCTCTGTTGACTATACGTTTTTTTAATCACTCTTGAAAATGCATCATGACAGAGAATCAAGTGTCTGGGATAGTTGGTTGGTTTCCCATGATTCTTTGTAACATTGTGCCCGAAAAGGCGATCCTATCAGTAGCTTCTGTGTTAGTTAAAGAAAGCATAATGTGCTTGAGTCTGCTATATACAATCTATAATCTATGACACCTGTGGATTTGGACATTTTAAACTGCAATATTGATCTAATACAGGGCTGTCCAAACTACGGCCCAGGGGCCAAATGCGGCCCTCGGACAAATTTTTGTTGGCCGTCATGCCTCCTCCTAAACTGGCCCAATTGATCAGGAAGTGTTTTACTGCAAATTGAAGAGATTCTACCTCTAACCTAAATAACATCACATTGCATCGTGACATAGACCTAAAAATTATCTTCCAGGTTTTATTAAACGTACAACATCTCCGTCAAACATGTGTTAAATCCACCATTTGACTCCCTGTATCGACACTGCTCTGTGGCCCTCAGCTTCAAATATGTTGCTGCCCTCGGTGAAAAAAGTTTGGATACCCCTGATCTAATAAAAGAAACTAGTTGTCTGACGTCTGCGTTAGAAAACTGCGGAGCTGACGTCGCCGTAAACGTCATCACAACAAAGAGTGGGTGATGAGTGGGTACCTCCTATGGATAACTGCAAGTCACACTAGCGAGTAGCAGATTTTGTTTCAGTACAGAGCAGTGGATGTACAGTATGCAGGTGGTGGTGAAAACAAGGGTTGATCGAAACAGTATAAAGATTATACAAACATGTACAAATCACTTGAAATACAACTTCGGGTGAGTAAACGATGTGGGGAAATTACTAAAACATGATTAAAAGCTCTGAAGAGTCACTTTTGAATAATAGGGCTACTTTAATACCCAAGGAAATGTATTGTCACATTAATGGATTTATTTTTTTTCTAATTTAGCAGGTTTTAGCAGCCGTACACTGCTTGTAATGAGCATTTATCTTACACTGAAAATGTAACTTTTTACTGTCACTGTCCTGTGCTGTATTTGTTTTGCTGTCTGGCCAGATCGCTCACACGGATCAGAGTAACCAGGCTGAAGTCCAGTTGACAGGTTGTCCATTCCCCCATGAGATCTCCAAATATGGCCAGAGGGATGCTGAATTAAAGGCACCACGCTGGACCCTTTGAAACACTCCATCGTGGTATAAAATCAGTGTGTGCAGCCTCTTTGATCAGTAAATGGTCAATGGTATGTGTTTGTGTTACTGATGAGGTCTTCATTCTCTGAACACCAAGCCTCCATCTGACCCGTGTTTAATGCAAAGAGACGTGCTTTGACTTGGCTGAGTTTTGCTGTCTCCTTCGTGCTCCGTCTTTGCTTTAGAATGACCCTCTCTCTTGGTTTATGAGGAGATTTTGGGTTTACTTAAATCTGTAGCACTTGCTGTACTAAAGGTTAAGGTGCTGTACCGTGAAAAACAGAAGTGGTTTATTTTAAAGAGTTCAAAGTTATTCCTCACCTCACAACTTTCAGAGACCAGAGTGGAGCTTTGCCGCCACGGTAAAGCTAACAATAACTAGCATGTTAACAGCGCACTTCCTAGCACTCTGACAATAAAACACAATAAAAAAAACCTATTTTGCTGAACTACATCATAGGTCTATTAAAATAACTGGATAAAGTATTGCTGCTTAGACCACTCTCAAGTTGGATTAGTGGTCACTGATTGGTACTACAACGAAAACATCACTCCAGCCCAGAAAGAATTTTTCTCATAGAGCACAACGTAATCACAAACTGCTCGTGTTCGGCTGACAGGGACAGACAAGGCACCAACAGCTTTCACAAATGTCAGCTTTTATGGTGATTTTTAACTATTTTCAAATCAGAAACCTTTTCTCAGCTCAAAAAAGCATCTGTTGTCGTAAAAAAAAACCCACTTTTTTAAGACAACAGCTTCAGCTACGCTCTTTGTCCGCTCTAGCTAAACTCAAGCACTGAGCGGACAGAGCAAACTGAACCGTCATGAACGAGCCGCAGGTTTAAAACATGGTTCAGAACCGCCCTGGAAGCATAAACATTATTTATAATTTGTAATTTATTTAATATTCCCTTGCCTCATTCGCCGCCGCACTAGATGTACCTAGCTGCTAAAGGCTAAACTCACGACATACGCCATTGAGCACGGACTATTGACTCCAATGTTTAAGCCCCATGTTGAGGGCCTGGGTCTTGAACTACATGGACAAAAATCATGTACCACCACTCAAAATTGGCGTCGTAACAGGTAGATGGAAGGAGATGGGTTGTTTAGGTAGGTGTTTAGTTCTATATTAGACCAGGTTTAGCTAGATAATACATATAGATTAGATATTAGATATATTTTAGCCTTTGTTTACGTTTTGGTTATCCTGACTTAATTCAATTTATCCCCGTTACGTCCTTCCCTCGGCCTCATATCACATCCTAAACCCTATAGACACTCACATAATGATTCATATTCTGACCAATTAACCTCTTCACCTCCTACACACGGCCCATCCTCCTGCCATTAAACACATTGAATGTTTACCAGAGCCGCCCCCTGTGTAAACCTCCCTGCTGTCTGCCAGATAGGGGCCTAATAATGCCTGCTCATGTGGGCTTTGATTTCAGATGCTCCGCGGAATGGACGGTTAAGTGGGTGGGAACACAGGCCCAGAGCTGTGGCAGGGACCCAGAGGTGCAATGAAGGGACAGGACAGGGGGGGCTCCACTGAGTAATGAGTTTATCGATAAGAAGAGTGAGGGCTGAGAGCTGAGGGGAAATCGGTAGGAATGGAACTTGGGCTTTGATAAATGTGCCACGAAATGTTCTGCGTATAAGACGAACAAAGAGAGACAGCGGCTCTGATTGTTAAGCGATAATCTCGGATGCCGCCTCCAGATGGCTCCGCCCTGCGTTTGGTCAAAATGAAAAATCCGACAGTTAAAATATTGATAGTACTTGTGTTGTTTTCCCTTTAATTCCTTCTTACTGTCCACCCACTGTCTGTAACCCTGCTCTTGCACAGACGTTGACGCACTGCTATACTCTGTTGTGCTAATGTTGCTAACATATACACGGAGCTAATGTCAATGTTACTTTATTAACTCTTAAAGTACCAACAATGTCCAGATTACTAAAATTGGTAAAGTCAGATCTACTTGTCAACTGGAAGACACATCAAATGTATAAAATATTACTGATTATGTTTAAATGTGTGCACTCTATAGCTCCTCTTTATTTGAGGGAGTTACTGCAGCTATAGAACAGCGCCCTCTGCCTGTCAGATCCTCCACCTCTTCTCCCTGGCATTTAACACTAGTTAGACAGGATATCTCAGTGTTTTATTGTTCTTTTCCTATGTATCGTATTATCGGTATGTTTGTTTTTTATTGATTTTTAATGCTAAACACTTTGGTCGGCTGAAGTTCTTTTAAATGCACTATAGAAATAAGCTTGAATTGAACTGATGTGAATTATAACTCGGAAATTACCTCATTCCGAGATCTGAGTTCTGACCTCTGTGGACGACTGAAACTGCTTTTTTTTTTTAAAAAGTTCAAAATAAAACTGAACGGATGAAAAGCAAGGAAGGTGATGCCTTACATTCTCCTGCCATTAGTTGTACTTTTTTCATTGTTTGGCCAGGGGTGACTTATACTCAAATGCGATTTATACGTGAAATATGTTTTTTCCTTATTATTATGCATTTTTTGGCTCATGCGACTTATACTCCAGTGCGACTTACACTCCAGAAAGTACAATAAATACAGTAAACTTTTACACTGACAGGCCTAACTGACAAACCATACCTCCATGCTATTTAAATGTGTCTAAATCCAGCTGCGTTTTTGTCTTTTTCTTTATCAACTTTCAGCGATCGAACAAAAAGACAAGTCCATTCACGCTCTCATTATACGTTCTCCTCGTGTTTCCCGTCAGACCCATTCACTCTTATCTCAGGTGTACCCGGCGTGAAGTCGATTCATGTCCTACACCGCAACATTACTGATACAGCTTTGTAACCTGATACATATAAAAAACCAACCCTCACCTCAACAACCTTCACAAAACTGATTATTCTGCCATTTTCTCCCTCGCGTCTTAGACCAAACACGCTCCAGACAGCACCGCCCAAGATCTGCTCTCAATACCAATCCAGTTATATCCCAATCTAACATATCTGAGCTTGTTCCAAACCAGGTCTTGACTAATGGATTGAATAACTCTAGATTTGATTACTCCTCCTGCCCCTCCCGGAGCTTGACGAAGATCCATTTGAGAGGTAGAGCAAAGGAATTCCAATATGGCCACCCTCCAGCTATTGACCCTGTCTGTAAGTGGGCGCTGGTGCTTTTAGTATCTTACATCGCTCGGGCCATGTCTTTTTCCTTCTGGCAGTTTTGCGATAGTTTTGATGGTGCATTCTGGCTTCTGCTCCCCCTCTCTCCATTACTGATGCTCCAAAGACCATGGATAGCCTACTTTTTTGTCATTACACAGCATGGGGTTGGCATTAAGGTTCTTTTACAAAGGAATATCTGGGGCTTAACGGAAGTGTTTTTTGCAAATAAACCAGATTTGGCAAGAAATATTGACAATGATGAGATAGAATTAGATAGATACTATTTATAAGAAATGGACGTAATTTTGTTTTTTAACTGAGAGCTGAAGCACAGATTTGACTTAAAGGTCCTATATTACACAAAACTGAAGGTTTAAGCCATGCTATAATGTTGTGGAGTTGTGTTTTCTTTCATTCACACACGTTTGAGTAACCCTGCATTATTAGTGTGACTACATCTCCGAAGCTCAAAATGCCCTGTTCCACCTTGTGATGTCATGCAGTGGTAGTTTTCAAGTTAACAGCTACTTTTTACCTTTAGTTCAGTAGGGATTGGTAATTCCAGTGCTGAAATTATCCAGATGATTTTAGTGAAGCTGTAAGGCGTTTTAAAACACAGTGGAGCACTTCCTGTATTACCTCATGATGACATCACAAAGTGGAACAGAGTGTTTTCTGCTTGAGAGAAGAACTCAGCCTAAATATGCAGGGTTTGTGTGTTAAACATGTGTGAATGAAACAAAACACAACTCCAGGTGTGTTTGTGATGAGGAAACAACATTATAACATGGATCAGAAGATAGTGTTAGACAGCCCCTTTAAAGGTGCACTAACTTTTCAGGTGGGGGGTTCCGTAGCCTGCTTATCTCTATGGAAACGTTATGTTTTTTGGTCTAGAAAAGGGGTGTCAAACATGTTTTCACCGAGGGCCACATTAGCAAAATTGTTGACCTCAAAGGGCCAGTTGTAAAGTAAATTTAACTATTTTGAACTTGTTAATTAACTGTTTTTGTACTTATTACTTTTTCAAGTTTCAAATATTGCATATCCATTTGCCTAAATGGAAAAATATGGCTGTGTAACTGCACATCTCTTGATAAAATCACATTTTAAGACCATCAAACCTTTTAATTTATCCTGTCGAGGGCCACATAAAATGATGTGGAGGGCCACATTTGACCCGGGGACCTTGAGTTTGACACATGTGGTCTAGAATGTCCCAAAGCATGACATTAAACTCACATATGTTTCAAGAAGAAAATGCATTCTTATAGTGTGAGCGGTGTTGCTTCTCCATAAACCTGACCTGTAACTGTGAGTTGGCGAAGGCGACACGTGCTCATCACCATGGAGACACATATATTTAACACCATACTGTGTGGAACATTCAAGGCACAGCAATAATATCTCCATGTAGACAAGCAGAGACAAACCCTCCAGTAGAAAGGTTGCATAGTGCACCTTTAAAAATACCCACTTTTCTATTGAGGAATCTGAAGTTTAAGTAGCTGGAAAAGACACAAAGAAAATTAATAATAATAATCTGTAGACATCTTGTGGGAACATGTTCCAAAAAGAACATTTGGCAAAACTGAGCGTGCCAATCTGTCTTTATAAATAAGCCATTGTTGTGCCATTTATTTATTTAATTTCTATTTTTGAGCTGGCTCAGACAATCATGTGAACGTTTCATTTTAAACTGTATATTTAGAAGCTTACTGAAATACATCATACTGTGAACATTAGGACATCACTATAAGTCTATGAATAACTGCCTCGTATGAAGTATAGGCTGTTCTATATAATACTGTAGTCTACACAAAACATTAGTAAGAGTATATAATTTATATTAATATTATGAGTAATAGTGTGATGAGAATTAATGCAAAATGAAAAAAACAAAACTCTAACATGTGGCAGGGATTAACCAAAAAACAGATTCTTGGCTGGGAGCAGAGAGAGTCAGAGGGAGAGGGAGAGAAAGAGCAGTATATCAGAGCAAAAGCAGTTGCCCAAAGTGACCTATAGATGGCAGTGTTCTAACAGTAACAGCGCACAGAGTCCAGCGGCTCACACGAGTTCTACTGCGCTCATCCAAGTCTGAAAGGTAAGTGCTATTGGTTTAATTTGATCTTTTTTAATTGTTGAACTTGTGATTTTAGCCTTGTTTAATTTATACCAACAACCATAGTAGAATTTCGTGGTTTATAGCAGAGTTGTTCAAGCCAACATTACTAGACTATTTTAACTTTATGGCAGCTGGTTAAGCCTAAGAAGTAACACTTAAATGTGGAAATTTGGTCAGTTTCACTTGATTTGCTTTGAATTTGCTTTGAATTCAGACGTTTTCCTTCACCTATAATATTCCAAAACGCATGCGTAATTTCTCAAACTGAACGCATTTACGCACTTGGAAATCTCCTTTGCATAAAAAACCGCGTCTGTTCCTCTCGTTTGTGGCCATGTTTTGGTATGAGCGGAAATAGTTAACACCATAATAAGAAGCCAGCCCGGAGCGCGAGAGAGGGGGCTGGCTTTAGACGGCAGCAGCAGCAGCAGCAGCGCGCACGCCACACTACTGTACTCACATGAAGCCGCCGCTGTCAGTCCAGCAGTGAGACCGAGCCAGTGATCCTCGCACACCGTGGGACGAGCCTGGCATGCGGGTTACGTCTCATGTCTTGTTTCATTCACGTTTTTTTTCCGTCGGTTCGGATGTTAAAACCTTAGGAAGCGTTAGGAAGTTTAGCCTTTGCGTTCTGGCTTTTACGCGCGGTACGTACTGGCACAAATATGAATGAATGACTGCACAGCTACAACGGTTCAAAGCCACGGGATAATATCGTGATTTTGGAGAGTGGACATTGTATTTTTTTTCCAATTTGGATGGGAGTCTAGCCGCGTATCAGCAGCAGCAGCAGCAGTAAAAGCAGCAGCAGCAGAGGACACGGCACCACGCTGGAGAGAGCAGAGGAAACCCAGTAGTTTGAATGGAGAGGTGAGTGACCATACCTCCGTGTCTGCTCTGTCCTATACCCACATCCCCTCCTGCGTGTCCTGCTGCGGGATGCTCCCACTTGAATCCTCGCTGTAAGGGGAAACAAGTGTCCGGGCTGCTACTAGTGCTGGAATAGCCCATACCCGTGCCATGGCTGTACGGTTGCGTGGTTGCGTGCACCGCGGGAAAGGCAATGAATGATGAGGTGTGACAACGAGTGGCTTACAAGCACTGCGCCGTGTCTGCGGATGCAAATGCGCCTGTAGCTTGCGGTATAGAGACAGGTGTTTCAATGCGATTTAGGGATTCCCGTATTTTCACGTGGACTGTCTTGTTTTCATTCATTTTAGTGGATGTGGTATGTACCAGTGTCAGTGTTGTGGATTTGACCTTGGTTGCCAGATCAAGTATATCCTCACTGTACTGCTGAAGCTATAGTATCACATAGGTTAGTGTAAGTAGTACAGATACACACTGTTATGTTATTAATTGGTATAAGGGCTTATATTTGATTAATGAACCAACTCGTGGCTGTGGAGAACTAGTAACCTATTGTCTGTCACTGCAACAAGTGAATATTGGGAACTTTTTAAACTTCTTCATTCCTTATCAATTACTCCTGCACTGGCGTCTCTACTTATGTCCCACGGCTTTCGGTAAACTAAACAAACGATCAAACTGATGTATTGTCTCCAAATGGGTTCAGTTCTGCCTTTTCCACTCCTCATCAGCCCATGGAGCAGATGCACCTACAAATCTTCATTCTATGTCAGACCATCCAAGCGCTGTGCCGCCAACCCGCCCCAGCGAGCCTAAAGGAAATAAATGTTGTCTTAAGTAGAAAATTACTCCGCATTTGCATGAGAATGAGTTACATCTGCTACGGGTGACGGCCGGCATATTAATCCCAAACAAGGCAACGCAATCAAATGCTGCTCTTTCTTGGTTGGAATTGTGGTGCTTTGTTCATTATTCTAGTATCCGTCTCAAAGTGGAGCAGGGGTATGACCTTTTTAACAGAGATCTAGAAGGGGGATTTTTGCTTTTTTGAAATTCAAATCAGTTCTCTACATCGTTTTTGACGATCACGAGGAGATTATTTGCGACTAATCAAGTTATAACTAATGAAAACTATACCAAATAGCATCGTGTGTGCGTGGAACATGGCTAATTTCTACCTCAACATCACTTTTTTTGTTGATTATTTACAAGTAATTAGTCATATATAATGGAAATAATCTACTATACATCAGTGCGTACAAAGCAAGCATCTCTCTTGACCTGTTACCATCAAAAGACGATATCTACAGAGCTTCGGAACGTGTCTATTTACAGCCTTAACATAACTTTTTTGAGCTGATTATGTGCAATTAAGTAGTCATATATAATGGAAATAATCTCCTATACATCAGTGTGTACAAAGCAAGCGTCTCTTTGGGCCAGTTAGCATCAAAAGACGATGTTTCTACAAGGCTAGGCTTCGGAATGTGTCTATTTTTAGCCTCATCGAGCTCAACACAACCTTTAATATTGCACTTTGATAAGGAGATAATTGTTATAGAAACTGTCAGTTCATGTCAGAAATCAATTCCTCTTTCAAAATTGAAGATCCTTTAGTTATTCACTTTCAAGTTTTGGGTCTTTGAAGGTAGACCGTCCGAGAAAACCAAGTGGACGGGCGAGCATCCGATCAATAAGCGACAGAGCGCAGAGCTGGTGAGGAGCGGAGGAGTGGAGACTCCGAGTGTTCGTGTCTCTGCGGGATCCTGTGATGTTTTGATTGGTTTTATGACAGGGAGAGGTCATAGGGGTCAATTTGGGAAAGTGAGTCGTTTGTGTATAGCCGGGATGGATAAATTTAGAACGTTAGAATTATTGATATAGACGCTACGTGCCAAGATGCTGATCAAAAGTTCAGTGATGTAAGGTGGTGTTTTGAGTTAAAGTGATGTATATGACAACGTGGAGGTCGTATTTGTAGAAGTTTTGAGAGGTTGTGCGCGTTGAGAAGAAAATGAAATGAAAATGAGTGTTTGTGGGTACAATTCTGTTGTTATTGTCAGTGAGCAACACGCTTTTTAGCTCTTTTTGCGTGCGTATTGTGTCAAATTGTGAGGTTAAACAGAGTAATGACAAAAAAAGTCGCACATACATTAATATCTGTTCATTTTAAGAAGTTGATTTACTTTTGTTTTCATTTTATCTGACGTTACCAGCTACACTGTTCAACACTATCTGTCATTTCAAAATGCCAACGTGGATCGTGCTAGTAGAAGTTGGACACTGCTTGCGGGTACAATTCTTGAGTTATTGTCAATGAGCGACGCACTTTATGGCAAACGGTCCCATTTTTATACAGCGCTTTTCCAACTTCAAGGCACTCAAAGCGTTTTGTATCAAGAAACAACTTACCCATTCACACACACATTCATACACCGGCGTACGCAGACACACTGGGGGTGAGGTGGGTTAAGAAGTGTCTTGCCCAAGAACACAACAACAGCATTCATCTGTGGGAGCTGGAATTGCACTGCCAACCTGTGAGTCAGTGGATCTTTTGCATGTCAAATTGTGCGTTGAAACTAGATGTCTAACCAGCATTTGTATCACTTAAAAATGAATATCTGCTCGTAGAAGTAATTCAATTCTGTAATGTTTTTATCTTATCAACCGCTCTGTCTGTTGATTGAGCTTAAACCAACACCGTAATTACTGACCATTACAAACCCATCTCGCCCCGAGTAGGTCAGCGCTCCCTGTTATATTCTCTGCACCATCTCTGATTTCCCTTGTAAATGGTTTGTTTGTGCAGTGTCTTTGCTGTGTCACCAGTGCACAGCTCTCCGGATCGCCCCCTTAAGGCAGCCTGCAGCCAGCCTCTCCTCTCACTGTTTTAGCTTGAGAGATTTTGACAAGTCGTTGTTACGCATGTAGGCCCAATCCTTGACCTATTTCTTAAATGAGAGAAAGCAGCGAACGCGCTCAGTAGCTGTGTATTCTGTCCATATACACCACCACCACCCCCTCCCCTCTTTCCTCTCCCCCCCCCTCCTTTCCTCTTCCCTCTTTCTTTCTCTCTGTCCGATTCCAACTGTCTTCTCCGAGCACGCACGCAGATAATGGTGCTATTGAGTTCACTGACTAAGTATACTTGGTCCGTTACCAGTGGTGGTGTTGGCGTAGTAAAGTAAAGTAATGATACAGTTACCTTCCAAACTGGTTTTGCTAAGTTGGAAGGATGGGTTTTATGCAGATGTAGCTAGATTCCCATGCGCAGAAATACTTTTTTTTTAATCTATTCATGGGGTTTCAACTTCGTATTAAAAGCATTTTGAGGACTCTATCCAATTAAAGAGATGTAATATTTGTAATTACTATGGAAACGTTTTTTTTTTTTTTTTTTTAATATCTAATCAATACCAATATTGTCCATTAAATCCCAATCAGTACTTTACATTCTATCTTACTGAATCCTTTTTTTTTTTTTACCAAGCGACAGTAGCTCAGTTGGTGGAGTGTTTTCCCACTGATCCGAAGGTTGGCGGTTCAAATCCCGCTCTCGACGTAAGCATCATTAGTTGAGCGGTCTGATCCGGTCTGATCCGCTGACCCACAGGTTGGCGGTGTAATTCCAGCTCCCACAAATGCTGAATGCTGTTGTTGTGTCCTTGGGCAAGACACTTAACCCACTTCGCTCCCACTGTTTGCGTACACTGCTGTATGAGTGTGAATGTGTGAGTGGCTCCTTGATGTAACAGTGCCTTGAAAGTGGAGAAGATATTTACTATTAACCGCATGACTGCTCAGTACTTCAGATCGTATTTTGAAGTAACAGTACTGCAGTAATGCGTGTGAGTATGTCTTTGTTTCTTCTGTGTACACATAGGCCGTGCATGTTTGTTTGAATGCGTTGCCCTGTGGAGCTCTGGCCTCACTGTGGGATGTTTATCTGGCCCTCTGGACCGTCCGCCTGTCACAACACTGATCTCAATCTGCCTCAGACACGCGCTCTCTCCCTCCTCGCTCCCTCCTTTCTTTCTTGTCTCTCTCTCTTTTCCTGTTGCTCTGTCTCACTTTCTCCGCTCTATCACGTCTCTCCCCTTTTCTTCTATTTCACTTTTATTTCTCTCAACTCTTGCTTTTGTTCCCTTCTCTCCCCTTCCCTCTTCCTTCTCTCTTTCTCTTCTCTCTCTCCTCTCTCTGTCAATCTCTCTCGTCCCCACTCCCCCCCTCTCTTCTCTCTCTCTCCCCCTCCCTTACCTTTATTTCTCTCTTTCTCTCTGGCCCCCAATCCCCCCCTCTTTTCATTTCTCTCTCACCACCCTCTTTCCTCTCTCTCTCACCCCCACTCTCCCTCCCACTCTCTCTCTCTCCTTTCCCTTTCTATCTCTCCCTCTCTCAG
This sequence comes from Periophthalmus magnuspinnatus, assembly GCF_009829125.3. Classification (NCBI taxonomy): domain Eukaryota; kingdom Metazoa; phylum Chordata; class Actinopteri; order Gobiiformes; family Gobiidae; genus Periophthalmus; species Periophthalmus magnuspinnatus. Next base: position 7,976,589 of record NC_047132.1, read on the forward strand.
CCCCAAGCTCTGTCACTTGCCCCCCTTTCTCCCCTTCCTTCTTCTTTTTCTTTCTCTCTCACTTTCTCTCCCTCCCTCTCTTTTCTCTCTCTCCTCCCTCTTTCTCTCCTTTTTTTCTCTCTCCCTCTTCTCTCCGCCTTCTTCTCCTTTCTCTTTCTTTCTTTCTCTCTCTCCCTATCTCACCCCCATGCTCTCTCACTTGCCCCCCTCTCCTCTCTCTCTCCATGTCCCTCTCCTATCTCTTTCTCTGCTCCCTCTCTCCCTTTTCTTTCTCTCTGGCCCCACTCTCTCTCTTTAATCTCTCTCTTCCCTCTTTCTCTCCTTTCTCTCTCAACCCCATTCTGTCTGCCCCTCCCTCCCTCTACGTTCTCTTTCTATCTCCCTCTCTCTCACCCCCCATGCTCTCTCACTTGCCCCCCTCATCTCTCTCTCTCTTTCTGCTATTTCCGTTACTCTCCTCCGTCTCTCACATCTCCACACTCTCTGACTTGTCCCCCCTCCTCTCTCTCTCTTTCTCTCACCCTATGCTCTCTCACTTGCCCCCCTCCTCTCGCTCTCTCCTTTCTCTGCTCTCTCCCCCTTTTTTCTCTTTCTCTCCTCCTTCTCTCTCACCTCCATACTTTCTCACCTGCCCCCCCTCCTCTCTTTCTCTCCTCTCTCTCTCACCCTCTCCTTACTCTTCCTCTCCTCCATCTCTCTCACCTCCACACTCACTGACTTACTGCCCCCTCCTCTCTCTCTCTCCCCCTCTTTGTCACTTCCACTCTCTCTCCTTTCTCTCATTCCCTCTCATTTCTCTTCCTCTCCTCCTTCTCTCTCACCTCCATACTTTCTCACCTGCCCCCTTTCCTCTCTTTCTCTCCTCTCTCTCTCGCCCTCTCATTTCTCTTCCTCTCCTCCTTCTCTCACCTCCTTACCCCCCTCCTCTCTTCCCTCCTCTCTTCCCTCGCTCATGTCATGGTGCAGGCATCATGGTGCATGTATCAGACAGTGCAGAGGAGAGACAGACGGAGGATGGGGATTGGCGGTGACATTGATCAACTGGAGTGTGGTCTCGTGTCGTCAGAGGAGGAGCTGCGTCGATGGGGAGCAGTGCTGAACTTTCACATCTGCTCCGAACACTTAACGTTACAGAAATGAGTCACGATTATTAATGAAATGTATGCACGCTCCTGTAGTGTTCAATTTAGAAGAAAGAGCGGAAGAGCGGCATCATTTGTAACATTTTTTAAAGTACGTATATATAGCGCTTCAAGACACTCACTCATTCACACAGACTCACACACCAGTCTACACAGTGTCTTGCTCGAGGACACAATGACAACATTCATCTGTCTATTGAATAAAGTTACGCAGTAGGGCTTTAAACATGTCAATCTGACATCTTTTCAATTCTAAAACGCCTCGGAAAAACATGATCTTTCAGTGAGTAGACTCGCCTCTCCACAGACCTGACATGTAACTTGGAACCTGTTCTCCATGGAAAAGATGGAAAAGTTTAATATACCATACTGTGGAGCATTCCAGGCAAAGCAGTAACCATAGAGACAAGCCAGGAAAGTTACATAGTTTAGCTTTAAATGGAAGAATACTGTAATTGTTGTTGCTTTTTGCTTAATTTGTACTACGAAGTAAACATTAGAGACCGTCTGACATGTTTTTTTTTAAGTTTGATTCCGATACCGATTGTTTAGAATCCATAGAAACCGACGGCCAATAAGCTCTGCCGATATTTTTGGGGTTTTTGATTATTTTCCCCCAATGATCTAATTTAAATTTACTACAAACTCACCCACAGCCGTTTTTCCCTCCAAACCTTTATGAGGGCTGTGTAGTGTGCAGTTAAGCGCTCCAGTCAAGCTTTATGGGTATTTTTAGGCAGCGGGTTGGCCAAAGCAAAATAACACAATATCGGCTTGTCCTGGAGATTTAAGACCGATACCCTATAGACTATCAAGCGCAAATATCGGCCTGTTTTTTCTCTAGTAAACGTATATTTTTAACTTATTTAGAAACTTGTGAGATCTTGTGGAAGCATTTTTCAGCTTCTTGTATTTTATTTGAGTGAAATGAAGCAGTCATATCGTATATAAAGTGCAAACTGAACAACTTTAAAAACAATGTCTACAACACTTACGCTGAAAAATTCGTTTGATTTGAATTTACGCGAGTGTTACTGATGGAACAGATGCCATCTCTTTTGTATCGCGGCCCTTGAAGTTCCCCTCACATAGAAGGATGAGATCTTTGATAAGGCCTTTCTACGGCAGATGCTCCGGGACTCCACAGGGCTACAGTTAATGGTCTAGTCATGTGGTTGGAGTTGTTTTCATCATCTTGAGTAGTTGAGCATGTTGCCTTCAGTGACTTATCGAGTCGTTGGAGCCTTTTAAAATGGATGACTACAGGCCACTATGTTGTTAAGTAGCAGCTTGCACAGTATGAGGAGCGTGCTGCGGAGAGCGAGAATCAATATCACGCCTTTTTGCCATGAAGTAGCGACTTTTTAAAAAATATCATTTGAAAGACCGATGCTTGGACGATTACTGGAGAGAGCAACGGTAATGCTCATTTGATTATGAAAGTGCTGGGCAGTATTCATCCGTCTTTTGCTCTTTTTTTTTCGTCCATAAGCGGTGCCTGGGGGGGCGGAGCATCTAGCATTAGTCGTATAGTTTGATTGACTTTGGAAAGCCCTTGAATCGAACCCAAAACCTCATGGTGGAAGGCTGCTAACCGTTCTTTAAAGAGCCCGTATTACGCTGTTTTCTGATTTAGGTTATAATCTTGTTTCCTTATCATAAACAAACCGGGAGTTGTGTTTTGGTTCATTCACACATGTTTAAACACTCTGTTCCACCTTGTGATGTCATCATCTTGTAATACAGGAAGTTCTCTGCTCTGCTGCTACTCCATACACCTCCACTAGAATCATTTGGATGATTTTAGCCCTGAAATTGTCAATCTCTACTGAACAAAAGGTCAAATGTAGCTGTTGATTTGAAAACTACCACTTCACGAGGTGGAACAGAGTGTATTTTTGAGGAGGTAACAACATTATAACATGGCTTAAAGCTCACAAGAGTCTATTTTGCCTTTTAAATAATAGTTTTTGTCAAAGCAGAAGTCATGGAAAGACAGTTTATGATTGCACTTTGCCAGTTTCCAAGGAACTAGGCTGCAGAGGAAGTTACAACGTTATAACATGACTTAAAGCTCACAAGAGTCCATTTTCTGTAATATAGGAGCTTTAAAAATGCCTAGACGCACACATACCACATTATTTGCAATATTGTACCTGGCTGGAAGAGCATCCGGCGTAAAAAAAAAAAAAAAAAAAAAGGTTCGCTATGGCAACCCTGACTCCGTCCAAGAATATTTGCGATTCTTGAACATAAAGCAAATGTTCCCCATCTCATGTACTACTCTTAAGTCCACTGTAGACCAGGCTTTCTCTTCACTATATTCTCCAGTCTCTTCAGCGCAATCAGGACTGCACTCTGCCAATCACTCCACTTCACTCTCCACTGATGGCACAAGTTAGCACTGACCCCTGGAGCACACTCTCTATGAGTAAAGCCTGCCAGCCCAGAGACAAAGCCTTTTGTAGAGACGCTCAGCCAACAGATGGAGAAATGCACTGAAGACGTAGAGGAGGGAACAGAGAGTCATGAAGGAATTCACTGAAGCATGTTTGCAAGGGCCCGTGTTTAGGCTATAGTCCTACGGGAGCTTTAATGCGAGACCGAAGAGTGTCCACGATGTTTTTAAACTCCATACACCTTCACTAGAATCATTTTGATGATTTTAGCCCTGGAATTGCCAATCTCTACTTAACTAAAGGTAAACGGTAGCTGTTAACTACTACTAGATGACATCATGAAGTGGAACAGAGCATTTTGAGCTTTGGAGATGTAGACAGACGAATAATAAAGGGTTACTCAAACATGTGCGAATGAAACAAAACACAACTCCAGGTCAATTGTGCAATATAAGACCTTTTAGAATGTATATAATGTGTCAGACTACTTGTTTCACAAAAACTTACAATTGATTAATTAAGATTTGACTAAAATCTTGCCTAGTTTTCCAAAGTTTAAACATTTTCCTGAGCCGTAAATTTACTTCCTGGTTATACATGGACAGTTACCTAGCAACCATACACTGTAAACAATGGCAAAAGCTCCACTAGTTATACCATAGAGTCAGTTTTACGTAATACAGGACCTTTTAAAACTTGTTATATGCACTTGCAGAGTAGCGAGGAGGAGAGGAGGAGACACGTACGCTGTCGGCTCTCGCGGGGCTCTCCGGGGCCTGGGAAGCTTGTATTAAGATGTTAATAGAACTGCCTTCATGACACATTTCCAGGGGACACGAGCGAAGCCTGTGCCATTCTTTAAAACCTCCATCATCAGTCTCCTTCCCTCCCTCCGCTCCATCCCTCTCTCCCTGCCGACTGCTTCACACAATAGTCTGTTTAGGCATTCACCACCAAGCGCCCTCTCTCTCTCTTTCACTCCCTATCTGATCTCCACTGTCACTACCCTGTCCTATATTTTACCATGTGGAGCAAAATTATGTGATGTTAGCAGATAGCGAGAGCATGTACAAGACTGTTTGCTTGTCTGCGATCTCGGTTAGAAGTCACACTGACACCAAAGCGAGGAACTAGAGGTTTTTGGTTTGGCTTTTATCAGCGTCTTGGCTTAATTTATTGTTTAAATACAAGTGGAAATAAATACGTGGTTAAGGTTTTTGGATCTCAGAGATTTTGGTTTCAGATTAGAAGATGTCATTCAGGTCCAAGGCATCTGCATTAAATGCATAGAGTAAATGAAAAATGGCTTATTGAGAGGTTTGTGTACCTAGTAAAGTACTTTATAATTCTAAGTTGATGTTATATATATAAAGGTAATGATTGCTAGATATTAATCAATGCTAAAATTAATGTTCTGGAACTGGAACTGTGGTGAAACGTAAGGCAAATTAGGTATTTGCGCTATACTTTTTATTTTTACGTCACTACAGTTCAGAGCAGGTATATGTACTTTCTACTCCACAATATTTTGGAACAAGACTGAAAAGTGAAAGTATTTTTTTTTTAAGATTATTTGAGACCTGCTGAAAAGGCTGAGGGTTTATTTTTATCAAGTTCATGTTTTGAGCAAACACAGCTAGAAGAAAACTGAACAAAATTCACCACAAATCTTGGTCAAAATCAGTAGTTTTGAAGCCTTACAAGACCTCAAAATACTTTTATTTTTTACTTTAAGTACATTTTTTAAACAGGAACTTTTAATACTTTTACTGAAGTAGATTTTTACCTTTTTTTAATTTTATTTGGGATTTTTTTTTTGCTTCAGTATCTGTACTTTGACTTAAATAACAAAATGAAGTACTTCTTCTACCACTGCTTGACCGGTATTAGAACTAGTATAAAACCATGTGGTAACTGTGTAATACCTCAGTCGTCCAGGTATGATACTTTTTTTTAATATCATTGTGGTATCAACATTTTTATATCACATTGGTAGAGTTTAAACTTTTAGTAATGCCGAAATACATTGTTGTAGCAAAAGACGATGTTTAAATCTGTCAACTGGACAAACCGTTGTAGGAGTGAAGACATTTCGCTGCTCATTCAAGCTGCTTCAGTTCAGCTCTGGTCACATTACTGGTGGACACTGACTGGCTAACCACACTGAAACTGTAAAGCAGCTATTGTCTCCAGTTTCAGCCTTTAATAACCCTATTCAACCTTTAATGGCCCTCCTGTTTGTTGAATCATAGATCAGTGACAGATTATGTCTCAGGCCCCATTCCTGTTTAAGGAAGGGTTGTCTTTCCTAACAAAAATAGCTTCTTTAACTTCACCCTCAGACCATTTCTTTTCTCTGGCTAAAATCTGAACCTCACTATCTTCAAAGGAAAATACACTCTTGCCTTATCCAAACGGCAACACAAAGCCCGAGACGTATGCACTGGAGTTTTACATATAAATGCCTGCTATATTTACAACTCCACCTATCGGCTGCATTGTGCCCGACCGCCTATAGCTTTGAATATAAGTCACTTTTCGCTTGGCGCCATCAATAATCAATTAGCTGGTGTCACGGGGAGGATGCGCGTTCTTTTTGTTGTGTAGCGGAAAGTTGACAATAAGTGAGCAACAAAAGCCGGCTGGGAGAAAAGAAGAGAGAGTGGTTAGAGGGAGGAGGAGGAGAAGAGGAGGAGTAGAGGGGTCTAGTGTTCACCGCCAAGGGGCAGCTGTCAGGAGCAGATGACAGTGTGTGTGTAGAAGTGTGTACGAGCGCGCCAGTGTGTGCGTTTTTGGCTGCGCGTTTCTGTGCATGGCTGGATTTATGGCCATTTGACTGCGTGGCACATGTGGCGTTTTGTGCGACCAAGGCTACGGGGCGGGCACGGGAACGCCTTTGCCCGCCGTTGTTACCCTCCCTCTCCCCCCGGTGATGATTTACCCCCTTAAAAGCCTCCCCTCCTCTCCCGAACCTGAAGCCGAAAGTGTCGCTATGGTTACGCGAGGGCGAAAGTGTTGCAGATGTGGGTTCGCTATAGCTCTTGTGCCATAGGGGGAAACCTGGCCAAAGTGGATTTAGTGCTCAACATACTGGCTTCTCTTACAGTGGCAACTCGGAGCGCTCGGGCATTCATGGAAAACCTATTACGGCTATTAGACCCAGAGCCGTCAAAGAGCCGCTATTTACTCAAGTATCTGTGGTAGATAGAGCAGCGAGGGGCCAAGCTAGCTCCTGTTTTGAGTTAACAAACCAAAGTCACTGCTTTGAGAGAATGAAACTAAAATATAAAGCATTTGTTCAGTTTTTTACACTCAGCCAAGGAGAATCCTATTGTTTTTGTTTAATGTGCAACTCCATGTGTGAACTAGAATCACAAATAATGCAGCAAAGTTCATAAACTGGGATAAAACTGAGCGATCTTTGGTAGACAGCACAGGATAATAGCATGATTACTCTGTTGCAAGATAGGGCCAGTGCCTAGGATGAGGTCTACACTGCTGGTTACTGTTAATGTTTTGTCTTCGTGCATTGTTTTGAAAGTGTAATAGGCTCGCTCTGTCTCAAAGCTCATGCTAACTCTTATCAAAAGCTTAAAATATAAAATAAACAACTTAAATTGAGTAATGTAAAGACTACCCCATTGTTTGTCATTTTAATATTTGTCATGCCTCAAATTTAGCATTAGCATTACCATGGAGACACAAACGCAACCTTTCTAAACACAGAAGTTTTCACCTGATTTGTTTAGTCTTTAACATGTTGCCACAAACTTGTCCTATCTTTGCATATTTATTCATTTTAACCTCATAGAGATAGAAAATGGACAGGAAGTAGTGACGCTAACACTGACGTTGCTGGGTAATGTAGTGCACAGAGCCAATTATCTATTCTCAGGTGTTCCGCAAAAAAAGCTTTGTTAAAATCTTCTCAAACATCATCATTCTTTTCAACATACATGAGGAAATATGCCAGTTCTTGTGGATTTTATGGATATACATCGTTATTTGTTGAATATTTTGTGACGGGAGTACACAACGCGAGTGATACGTGTGTTCAGGGTTTACAGATTTGGCGGAAACTTCTACACAACATGGTAACACCACACTAACATTAAACTTTCATATTGTCCTGCGGGCCACAAAATATCATCTCGCGGGCCGCAATTGGTCCCTGGGCCGTGAGTTTGAGACTCCTGCTGTAGTCTGTTGAAGCATCGGACATGAATTTCAAGTTGTATAGATTCTACAACTATAACGGAAAATTTTGACAAGCTTTCTTAAGATAGCTTCCTTAAAAAAAACAAAAAAAACTACTGGCTTAAATCTCATTGCACCAACTTGTTTGTTTTCATATTCAGTGCCGTGATTATACCTTTATGACTTGGATAGCTTTCATAAGTGCAAACAAGTTCATCTGAGAAGGAAAAAAAACAAGGAACTAATGCCCCTCCAAGTTCAGTTCAGAGTGAGCCAACAAACGCCTTAGAAACACCGTCCCTCCTCTCTCTATCTAGTTTCCTCTCCTCTTCCTCGCCCTGCAAAACTTCTCCTCGTGTTGATGACCAAAGTAAATGCTTTTAAATTGACGGTGATGATGTTGGACTTCCCGGCCGGGGTGAAGGTGCTGTGGACTCTAGTGACTAGCTCAGCCACAAAACAAGACCACCGCAAAGAGTGCTGCTGAGGAGGTCTGCGCAGTATATCGTGGAAATATCGATATCGCAAGAAAATGAGAATATCGCACCATTGCAAAGTTGTCCATTTTACAGAAGTGTACTAGTTTTGGAAAGTAAAATGGACGAAAAGGCAGATTTTAGACATGATGTTTCTTAGCAAGTCCTACATTAGACTTTGGTTTGTCTTGGTTTTGTTTTGTTAAGTTTTTATTTTGACCCAGTTTGACCCGATACATGACGAAATTACGATTTTTTGTTTTAAAGGACCCAAATTACGCTATTTTCTGTTTTTTCTATGTTGTTTCCTCATCACAAACATACTTGGAGTTGTGTTTTGTTTCATTCACACACGTTTAACACACAAATCCTACATATTCAGAGTTCTTTTCTCAAACTGAAAACACTCTGTTCCACCTTGTGATGTCATCTGGTGATACAGGAAGTGCTCCGCTGTGTTTATAAACTCCATACAGTTTCACTAGAATCATTTGGATAATTACAGCCCTGGAATTGCCAATCTCTAATGAGCTAAAGCTAAAATATGGCTGCTAACTACCACTAAAACTACCACTTCATGACATCACAAGGTGGAACAGAGCATTTTGAGCTTTGAAGACGTAGACAGAGTAATAATGCAGGATTACTCAACCATGTGTGAATGAAACAAAACACAACTCCAGGCACGTTTTGGATGAGGTAACAACATTAAAACATGGCTATAGGACCTTTAAATTAACTGTATTGCAAAAGGGAAACATGGTTATCAAATATTGCATGTTCTTCTCCCACGGCGCCGCCCTAGTGCTGAGTAAGACTAAGACATGTGCACGAGGAAAAGAATCATTTCATGGGTCATTGGACTGTAACATATGTGTGAAATGTCAGTCATAAAACCATTTATTTTGAAAGGCCCACACCTGGATTTGAACCAGTTAAGTTAAGTCTGTTTCGAGTCTCCTCCAGGCTTTAATAAATCAAAAACAATCTGGAAGATGGGCTGCCAAAACAAAATCTTTTCTCAATAAATGTCAAATTTTATGACAACAATGATAATACACAAAGGAGCATCTTGGCCAGTGCGAGTTGTTACTGCTGTTTTATGGGCATTTTAATGTACTTTGTGGTTGAAGTAATTGAGTAAATAAATAACAATAATAATGTAAACATAATCTATACATTCTGTTTAACATCTTGAGATTTAGGGACTTTTGGACAACTACTTTAATCCCACATGTTACGAGGTATTTGCATCATCATCTTTTCGTCAGATCTCAGAGTTTAAGCGAGGTTGGACCTGGTTTGTACTTTGGATGGGACGCCGCTTCTTCTTTGTATTCTTCTTCTTCGTATTCTTCTTCATAATCATCTTCTTTGTATTCTTCTTCTTCATATTCTTCTTCTTTGTATTCTTCTTCTTCATGTTCTTCTTCATAATCTTCATATTCTTCTTCGTAATCTTCTTTGTATTCTTCTTCGTAATCTTCTGCGTATTCTTCTTCATAAACTTCTTCTTCTTCGTATTCTTCTTCGTAATCTTCGTATTCTTCTTCGTATTCTTCTTCTTTGTATTGTTCTTCGTAATCTTCTTCGTATTCTTCTTCGTAGTCTTCTGCGTATTCTTCTTCATAAACTTCTTCTTTGCATTCTTCTTCGTAATCTTCTATGCATTCTTCGTAATCTTTGTATTCTTCTTCATAATCTTCTTCTTCGTATTCTTCGTAATCTTCTTCGTATTCTTCTTTGTAATCTTCGTATTCTTCTTCTTTGTATTGTTCTTCGTAATCTTCGTATTCTTCTTTGTAATCTTCTTCTTCATTCGTATTATCATTATTATCATCATTATTATTATTATTATTATTATTATTATTATTATTATTATTATTATTATTATTATTATTATTATTATTTTATTTTTTCATTATTATTATCATTTTCTTTCCAGATTGCAATTGACCACTATTAATTATCCATTCACTATTATTCTTATAAATAGTTCCAGCTCTACCTTTCATTATAGTTCAACATTTGTCCTGGTCCATTGATCGCAGCCACATTCGGACTTTAAATTCATTTAAATTATTTTCACAAAATATTTCATTCTGAATCACTAAACGTCCTCTCAGATTATTGTTGTGTTATTAATCCCGTAGGAGAATTGTTCCTGAGCGTGGGTCAATAGTAGCTTGTTTTCATAGAATGAGCCCCCCTGACTTTCCTCATTCCTCTTTTGACCACTTCACATTAAATCTGCCTTTGCTCCTGAACATGTAATTTTCTTTTGTCGGACGATCTTTAAATGCATCGTAAACTCAACGCGGCCTTCACTTCTACTCAGAGTCTTTTCTTTGGCCCACGGTAATCCACTGTGTCCGGGCCAAAGGGAAATGAACGCTCCTCAGGGTACGGCTCTTATGTTTATGGACTGAAAACATGAGACGCAGAGAAAGAAGAGAGAGAAGGGGGGGAGAGAGAGGAGAGAGAGAGGAGAGAGAGGGGAGAGAGGAGAGAGAGGGGAAAGAGAGAGAGAAGAGAGGGGGAAAAAGGGAGGAGAGAGGAAAGAGAGGGGAGAGAGAGAGAGAAGAGGGGGGAAGAGATGAGAGAGGGGGAGAGAGAGAGGAAAGAGAGGGGAGAGAGAAGAGAGAAGAGATGGGCAAAAAGAGAGGAGGGGGGGAGAGGAGAGAGAGGGGAGAGAGAGAGGCGAGAGGGGAAAAGAGAGGAGAGAGAGAGAAGAGAGGGGGAAAAAAGAGGAGAGAGGGGAGAGAGAAGGGAGAGAGAGAAGAGAGGGAAATAAAGAGGAGGGGGGAGAGAGAGAAGGGGGTGAATGAGAGAGAGAGAAGAGAGGGGGAATGAGAGAGAGACAGAGAGGAATGAGAGAGAGACAAATAGAGAGGGGAGAGAGAAGAAAGGGTGAGGGGAGAGAGAGGGAGGGAAGGGGGGTGAATGACAGTGAGAGTGAGAGAGAGAGAAGAGAGGGGGAATGAGAGAGAGAGAGGAATGAGAGAGAGACAAAGAGAAAAGGTGAGAAAGGGTGAGGAAGAGAGAGGGAGGGAAGGGGAGGTGAATGAGAGCGAGAGAGAGGGGAGAGAGAGGAGGGGTGAATGAGAGCGAGAGGGAGGGAAGACAGGGGTAAATGAGATGGAGAGAGAAAGAGCAAGAGTGAGGGAAGAGGGGGGTGAGCAAGAGAGAGAAAAGGAAGAGAGGGTAAGGAGAGAGAGAGAGAAACAGAAGATAGGGTGAGGAGAGAGAGATGGGGGAGGGAGAAAGTGGGTGGGAGTGAAACAGAGGGAGAACGAGAGTGAGAGAGAGAGGGGAGGTGAGAGAGAGAGGGGGTAAGAGAGTAGGAGGGAGTGAGAGAGAGAAGAAGAAAGGGAAAGAGAGAGGAGGAGAAAGGGAGAGGGGAGGAGAGAAGGAGCATGAGAGAGGAAAAAGAAAGAAAGGCCAGCAAGGAGGAGAGAGGAAGTGAGAGAGGAGGAGAAAGTATGAGAGAGAGGGGGAGAGAGAAGAGGGAGAGAGAAACAAAGAAAGCAGGAAAGAGACAGGGGAATAGGACAGAGAAAGAAAAAGGGAGAGGGGGGAGAGGGAAAGAGCGAGAGAGTGGGAGAGTGGAGAGGAGGTCCTTTAAACTGTTTTGAAGCCCACACATTAAGCTGAACAGTGGGTAGATTGTCCACAGACGCTCAGGGGTAGAAACATTAATACCGCGTCTTGAATGTAATTGCTTTTGTTGTTTATTTTGACCCCGGTTTGACCTCTGAGATTGCGTGGACGGGGCTGCGTGGGCGGGGGTCCTTCACAATATGTTTCTGTTTTGTTTAGAAATCATTTATAAAGTAAAATATATAAGGTGATGTTTTTTGGAACGCTAACCCACCCACATATGTTTTTGTTTAAAAAGTTTTATATGCTTGAAAAAGTATTTATTCCAGATTTTTTTTTTTTTGTTTAAGCTTTGACTTTTCTTGTCTCCATGGCGATCTTATTGCTTTGGCTGGAACGCTCCACAGTATGGCATTAAACATATCTACCATTGAATCTGATATGACAGTGTTTTCATTGGTATTTGACATGAAAAGTTTAAAGTGAAAAGCAATGCGAGACAAACCAGAAAAGTTACACAATGGACCTTTAACTTCACTTGTCCACTCTACCATGGGAACACAGTTTTACCCTCATTCTTACATTATAAGTAAACCATTCTTATCAACACGTATAAACATAATACCCATTGTGGAGCATTCTCAGCGAGCTCAGCTTTGTCTGCCTGGCAAATCTCTGCTATTTCTTCCTCTGAACACCATCAGAACCTGAGGGGAAGCTGGATGTTGTTGTTTGGCGCTCGTATTTCCGAGTGGGCCTTGCTATCAAAGGGAAACACTGCATGTACCCAGGAGCGCGGCGGGGAGCTCGACATACAGATGCACTGCTTGGTTTGTCGTCATTAATGATCTATCTCCACTCAGAGGAAAATCATTATGGAGCGTTAATGTAATGAAATATCACATCAGAATGAATGGGTTTGCACTAAAGTTATCAAAAGTATCAAAAATACTAATACGACACTAAAACTAGTATCGAAATGAGATACTCATTTGAGCTAGTATTGAAACTGGATACTCATTTGAGCTAGTATCGAAAGGAGATACCCATTTGAACTAGTATTGAAACGGGATACTCATTTGAAGTAGTATCAAAACGGGATACTCATTTGAACCTGTAACAAAACAAGATACTCATTTGAACTAGTATTGAAACCGGATACTCATTTGAGCTAGTATTGAAACTGGATACTCATTTGAACTAGTATTGAAACGGGATACTTATTTGAGCTAGCATCGAAAGGAGATACCCATTTGAACTAGTATTGAAATGAGATGCTCATTTGAACTAGTACCAAAACTGGATGCTCATTTGAAGTAGTATCAAAACGGGATACTCGTTTGAACCTGTAACAAAACGAGATACTCATTTGAACTTGTATCGAAATTACATACTCATTTGAACTAGTATCGAAATGGGTTACTCATTTGAACTGGTATCGAAATTAGATACTCATTTGAACCAATATCGAAATGGCATACTCATTTGAACTAGTATCAAAAATAGATACTTAAGGAACTAGTATTGAAACGAGATGCTCATTTGAACTATATACTCATTTGAACTAGTATCAAAGCAAGATACTCATTTGAACCAGTATCGAAACTAGATACTCATTTGAACTAGTATCGAAAAACAAAAAAGACACATTCACAGTACATAAATGAACCTTTCCTGAATAGCTTTAGAATAATCTTGAGCTGTATCAGAACAAATATTAGTATCAGTATCAGTATAAGACTGATACTGATACATAGACTAGCATACAGCACACCCATGGACCACTATGGAACCTACTGGACGACTGAGGGACTACATATTTATTATAAATGCGGTATCGGAATCGGTATTGAGTATCGAATATATTCCTTTGTATCAAAATGGAGTAAATTAGGCATGTGTCTTGCTGTAGTGTTTAAAGAGTGAATCAGTGAATCTTATCTGGGGTGATTATTCAAAGAGTGACAGGCCGGGTTTTCTGTGAGGAAATTGATAGAATATGACTGGAGCATTTTGAGTTCCCAGACGCAGGAAAAAACAACCAGAGTGGGCACGTCTGAACTTGAGAGCAACAATAAAGAGTTTTTCCTCAGCTTAATCAGACAGAGTGGGGGATTTAGGAGATGTTTGGCATGTTACAGCGGGACAGGAGTCAAGGGAGCATTTCAACGACCTGTAACTGTTTTTTTTTTTTGTTTTTTTCATGTATTAGAGCAAAATTTGACCAGTACAGATATATTGTATAAGCAAATCTTGAAGTCAAAATGAAACTCGAAACTGTCAGGTATGAAAACAAACTAAACCTTGGTCTGAAAATAATAATCTATCAAAATAAATACATGGAAAACCAGATGGACCTTATTGGACTTATTATAAAATGTTTTTTTATGTCCAGTAATCAGGACATGAACTGTTAGCATGCTAGTTGTCATTAGCATTACCGCTCTGGACACGGAAAAGTGAAGGCAAGGTGAGTTTAAAGTGTTTTACAGAATAAGAAAGACATTAACATTTTAAAATAGGGGCCTGGACTTACTAGGTACTACTACAGTTAGCAGAAACTTGTAGTAGTACCTAGTAAGTCCAGGTGATTCCTGTGGTGGTACTTTTGCTGGTAATTATACTAATACTTACCGGTACTTTAGCTAGGATTTATACAGTATAACTAATAGAGGTACTTTGTGGTATTTAAAGCAAGCGGTACTTATAGTGGTACATACACTAGTAGTTATTGGTACTAGTACTGACACTATGTCGTATTAAGCGAATGGTGGTGGTGTTATTGCAGTTAAAAAAAAGATTTAATAGACAATATTAAATCATTAGAAATATGAAGTACTGGTAAATATCAGTATAACTACCAGCAAGTATCACCGTAACTACCACAGTAACTACCACTCCAACTACCACTGTAATTTCCAGTCAAGTATCTACTACGTACCACCGTAAGTACCATAAGTACCCTATTTTAAAGTGCTACCAGAAAGACATTAAGGGATGAATGAAATATGAAAAAGCTTATAAACTCATTGTGGTGAGTAATTAGGATACTCTGTGATGCATAAGGTAAGTAAAGGAATAACTTTGTTTGGACCACCGCAAACCGTTTGAAATGAGCATTTGTTTTTCACATTTTTAAGACAGTGAGAATCAGGTCGAGCGCCGTTAGCATTTCTGGTCATGTTGGAACAGTGTTTACAGTGGAGGGTTTTGCGAGAGACTAATTATCTCCTTGGCGACAGGGAGAGTGTCCTTCATGACGAGGTGAAGAGGTGAAGCAAATTAGCATTTTTCTACAAATACAGATTAGCTTGAAATCATGAAGTGTGTTTTTAGCAGTTCTTACCTAATGTGATCACAATATGTCTTCTGATCCTGTGTTGGCTAATATTGACTTTATATACATAGACTATACTACGCTCAAATCAAAACGCATTTGATAAGATATATTAATAAGATTTGTTCTGTTGTACTCAGTGGTTATATAAGTTTTGAATCACATTGTGTGGGATTATGTGCAATCAAATTATTGGTTCATTTTTCTTCCACAAGAGACCAGTTACTGCAGATGTCGACCTTGACCTTTTAACTGCAGGACCTTCGACCAGCATTTTCCAGCAATATGGTCCCACCACACTGAGGTCTGCATGTTCATGAGGTCCGCAATGAAATATTTCTAGACCAATGGACCAATTCCATGGTCATCGGGTTCACCAGATTTCACACCACTGATTTCTTTCTATGGGGTTATGTTAAATATATCGTGTATCAAACAAAGATACGGGACATTAGTGAACTAAAGCAAAAGATACAGATTGCAGCCATTGATGAGGCTCTGCTACAGAGAACAGGGCAAGAAATCCAGTGTGTCTTGATGGGCTTTGTGCGACTAATGTTTCCCATATAGAGATGTATTAAATGAGGTCAAAATCTTTGGAAAAAACTGAGTACAATAGAAAAGTGAGATTAATATATCTTACCAATTGCCTTTGTAATAAAGTATTTATTAAATTGTTAAGAGACTTTATGTACACTCTGTATATTTGGCCTCAATATTTATCGTAGATACAATAATGGGGGAGATTTAGTTATTTTAGTTGATTTGAGCTGTAAAGGGTTGAGTCACGCTGATGGTTAATTATTGGTACATTCTGTTATTTATCTATTGCCGCTCAGACCTTTTAATGATGCTGTCTATTTAAAAAGGATTATCCTGCCTTATTTCAATCTAAATCAGTGTCATGAAGTAGTCTCAATATTATCTTTTATCACAATATTTCTCTGTAGCGATATATCGTGCTTCAAAATGTGTTATCGTGACAAGCCTACTCCATGTAAACTATTTTTATGATACAAAATTTCAAATTGGATTGTAATAAGGAAAAGCTTGATACTTGATGCAATTTAGATGATAAAAACACCTTTTTTCTTAGATTGAAGATAAGAATATTAGCCTATTTTTCGTTAGCGTATTTTCTGGACTATATGTCGCACTTTTTTTCATAGTTTTTCCGGGGATGTGACTTATACTCCAGAAAATACAGTACATGTTGTATGTTTTGTGGGATCTACTTTTTCCAGTGATGTGTAGGAATATCTCACTTGACCAAACACATTTTGAAGCACGATATATTGTGACAGAGAAATATAACAATAAACAATAATATTCAAACAATTTAAACCACTATTTCCACTGACTCCTTAATTCAAAAGAAAGATAATCCCAGTAAACTTTTTTTAATGGAAAATATCAATAAAAGGCATGGGGTCCAACAAACAAATAACCGAATGAAACAATATTTGGCCATAGAAGTTACTGTTTCAACCCTCTACTGGGGTATTATAAGTAAAATAACAAAAATCTTTCCATTTATGGCAATGAAAATGTGCACGTGATAAATATTGAGCCCAAAAAATATTATTCCAGCTTTCACCTATTTAACAATAAGTCGATATAGTGATTATCATGACAGGTCTATTTTGAATTGACTGTCTAAGGCTCTCACTTTATATAAAACGATGACTTTGTGGTTTTCTTGTTTCTCTTGAAAGAACAGACTGTACACTAGCACTAGCACAACACATTCTTGCATACACTTTCACCACCGCCGCTGCTGTCAATCTTTCATAAATTCCTACGTGCACCATTGGACAGGCTCAGAAAGGACACCTCGCCTTTGTTTACATTGCCAAGGCCTCACTGTTTGTGGCTATGTACAGAGAATTAGCCGTTTGAATGGCTGAATCGTCCCTGCCTCGCTACCCTCCAGCTATATATACAGTGGTGGAGGTAAACAGGACCCACCTTGCTATGTATGCAACTTTTCCTGCTTAACCAAACAGAAACAGAAAGCAAAGCAAATACAACTCAACTGACTGACAGATGGATCGTACTGCGTTGCGTCACAGTGTGTTTGGCGTCCCATTTGTCCTTGAACTAGGGCAGCGAATTTGCGGAGAAAAAAAATGTGATATTTCAAATAAGTATTCAAAATTTATCATGTGCAACTCAAGGAGCATTGACGTTTGACTGAAGATTGAAGTATGAACTGATAAACTAATACAAGAATAGATTTCAGAACTTGGTTTTGGTTTAAGATTTTTTGTTTTAGATAGTTTTAGATAATATTTAGCCTTAAATTGTGTCTGGCTCAGAAAATAGACTTTAATGCAGCTCTGCTTGTGTACAAGTCTCTCCATGGCCTCGCATCAAAGTACATCTCCGACATGTTAGTGCCATATGAACCATCTCACACTCTGAGGACTTCAGGGACCGGCCTCCTGCTGGTGCCCAGAGTCAGGACTAAACATGGAGAATCAACTCATTTTTATGCAGCTAAAACCTGGAACAGTCTTCCTTGAAAATTTGACAATGTTTAAATCCAGGCTCAAAGCAGTTCTGTTTAGCTGTGCATATGACTGAAAGGTATTTATTGTGCACTATTGTGCAAGTAAATTTTATGATGATTATTTATGTTTTGATTTGTTTGTATTGTGATTTTAATGTCTTTCTTATACTGTAAAGCACTTTGAAATACTTTGTGTACGAATTGTGCTATACAGATTAACTTGCCTTGCCTTAAATTGCTAAGTGCTTTGGTTAATGGCCTGAACTTTTCATTATTCTGAAAAATATTTCAGTCTTTGCAGAGGACCTTCTACTATCTAAATAATTCCTGCTTTCCCTTTTCAGAATGGCGCCAACTCAAATTGCAATTTTGATTCCATTGTAATGTTTTATGCAGCTCCCCTGGAACCTTTTTATAGCCTTACAAAAAATGTGTGAACATAATACAAAATCTGCATAGCTTGTAAAACTATGCCATAAAAGACTTGGGTATAAGAAAGTCTTCACATGAAAGGGACTGAAGTGGAATTAGTGCCTGAATAACAGCGTATTCGAAAAGGCATTAGCAGAATATATGCAGGGCTTAATTGAAGAGAAACGCACCACTTCTCGGCACCGTGGAGGCTAAAAAGCATTACAGTAGTATATAATTGAATAGAGCTAGGAGGAAATCTAGTTATTCTAAAGCGGTCAATGACAAAAGTGCATTTAATTATGTTCAGCAAGGAGCCTGTGCGGTCGTTCGTCAAGGATGTTGTTGGATATCCGAGAAAACAAGGTCAAAGAAAGCCATTTAGAAGGGTATAGAAAGGTTTATAAATGTCAAAATGTAAATTAAATACAACGTCAAGATAGGTTCATTTGATAAGTATAAACCGAATTTGTGATTGTTGAATATAGTAACTTATGTTTCAATGGATATTGATTTTTTTTATTAATATTAAGTTGTTTACTCTTATGGGAAAGGACATTTTGGCTTAGTAGGTAAATCTTTTACCCCCATCCCAATTTGTTGTATAGTAAGTGCTTTGTTAGGCCTGTCATGATAATTACTATATCGACTTATCGTTCAATATTTGAAACCTAGAACAGTATATTTTGGGCCTCAGTATTTATCGTGAGTAGTAGCAGTAGATGTAGTAGTTTATTTGTATAGCACAATTCATACTCAAAGTAATTCAAACTGCATTACAGAATAATAAAGTAGGAATATGTTCAGTATGCACATTGTAAACAACTCTGAGGGCAAAACAAATCTAGGGGTACTTTCACACTTTGAACGTGTTTGGCCCTGATTTGAGCTAAGTTTAATTCTGATATGGACTTAGTTTGGTCTTGTTCTAGTCCTGGTTTGGTTTTGGTCTAGTTCTGGTCTGATCCAGGTTTAGTTTTCGGGAGATTTGGGAGATTTCTTTGTTTTAATATGATCAAATTTCAGCTGTAAATGGGTGAATAAGTCCTTTTTATGACTAATTATTGATACATTCTTCTATTTATTTGTTGCAGCTCAGGTCTCGTAATGAAACAATCTATTTTAAAGTGGTTTACTGGGATTATCTTAATTAGTGACAAAAAGGAACTGCATTGCTATGTAGTGGGCTATATTTCCAAAAAATCGACAAAATCTTTATGTTTTTTGGTATATCGCAGTAACTATAATCAGAAGATACTGTATGTAAATAAATATGTAAATATCTGACAAATGTGAACAGATTGTAACAGACTGTAAAGTTACCTACAAAAGTGTAGATATTTACTTTATAACATAGTAAACTCTTATTAAATCTAAACCACATACACAATATTAGCAATAATTCATTACTTCTCATCTCTAGTTCCTGGCTACATGTGTAAATTTTGTCTTTTCGAATTTGCAAGACAACTTTTAGGAATGATATACTCTCAGGCTTCTTTCTAAGTATGCATTCCTCATAGAAAGTTAATGGGTGTGTGCTGATGTACTTCTGAGTCAGCCAGGAAGTACAGAGGAAGCTGGAATGGGCGGGCCGGAACAGGACGTCGGAACTGTTTTTGCTCAAAGTCAAGACCCTTTTAGTTCAACACGCAGCGCTCCAAAACGGCTGACTAACTCCTTTTAACCCTTACTGTAAATGTGTGCTAGCCACCAGCCAGCTAATAAATATAACGCCGCATATCATTGACTCGTGCGCTAACTGTGGCAAACCAAGCATTGTAATTACCCTACATCAGCAGTGCCACATCTGCCCCATTCACTGAACTCAAATGCTGATTTCACTCTTTCACCCCTTCATTACGCTCCTTAATAGTCAATCTTCATGGTATTTTCCTCCCACTGTTATTGCTGTTTTGCTCTAGAATATGATTATATGTTTCGCCTTTTGCTGATTCAGTTCGGCTGTGTTTGGACTGGATCATAACTCCAAGCTAACCTCACGCTTTCGCCCCCATCTCCCGCTATGAAGGAAGTCTGACTTTGCTTGTTGTTTTTGCTGACTCTTGCCAAAAGCATTATCATATCCACCAGGGCTGCGTAAATAAAATCCCAATTTGAGTTGGTGCAATGTCTGCAATTATTTGGATAATAGTCTTCTGAAAATAACAAAATATCCTGTTGAAAAATGGTGTTGTGCATGGAATTTTTGACCTCTATAAACATGCTCTGAAATGCATGGGATACTTGAGTTATGCATAAACACCGCATTAAAATTGGGACAAAACTTTGATTAAACCCAGAACTAACCTTGGATCAGACCAGAACTAGACCAAAACCAAATCAGGACTAGAACAGGAGGACCAAAACGAGTTGATATCGAAATGAAACTGGGCTCAAACGAGGCCCAAACAAGTTCAAATGTGACGGTACCCCTAGATATGTTTTGTCCCCAGAGTTGTTTACAATATACTTTTAACATAATCCTATTTTCTTAATCTGTAAAGCACTTTATGTATGAAATGTGCAATACAAATAAACTTGCCTTGCCTTATTAAACATATATTGCAAATCTAATCACAATACTTGTTATAAAAATCGCAATTGGATATATTTCCAAAATGTACTACTCCCTACTCTTCGGTATTATTGGATTGAGAAGGGTTGGCTTGTGAAGAGTTATTTCACTGGTTTGGCCCACCGCACTCTCGCCATCATCATCTATGTGTGTGGGCTGTGTAAAAAAAATACGAACGGTTGCTAAAAGCTGCCATAGAAGAATCTAGATTGCCCCCATCTTGGCATTGGTCATAGAGGAAAACCGTGGGATTGCTTTTCCTTTCGATGTATTCAGTTATTATTGCTTGGGCTGCCATGGATGTTATTGGTCTTTTCTTCCCTCAATATTGCCCCTTCCCCTGTCTTTATTGCTGCTACTTTAGCCTTTTTCTTCCTAACCATTGGTAGCTCTCACTCTTGCGCAGCGTGATCCAGGCTCTAGCCGCGTTGCCTCATGACTTTAACAATAAAACAGATGCTAATTTGAATCTTCGTATGAGCCGCGGAGAGCCTTTGATCAAACTGAAAGCCCAGAAAGAAACAGCATATTTAGACTTGACTGAAGGAGGTCTGGTCACTGAGGCATCGCAGGCACAGGCTCTTTTAAAGTGGCATTAAAGCTGTCCAAGAGTGCACTTTTAAAGATGAACTTGCTAAGGTTGAAAGGATAGGAATGGAGTCAAAATCGCAATTTGAATGGTCGTAATTAGCGAAGCATTTGGCAATATTATATCCTCTGTACAAAGACTGGAGAAATCGAATCCTGTATAAAAAAATAAATAAAAAAATAACCCAGGAGTTGTTCTGAGGAGGATGTTCTGAAATGTATGTGCTTTATTCACGTACTTATTCACATGTGCTCCCAAGTGCAAATACTTTTGTACTTACTTTGAAACATTTATTTGTATTTGTTATTTACATATGCACGTATTTTTGAAGTAAATGGTATAAATGTGCACTGTAACATACTTGTGCTTGCCTACGTCTCTATGGAGATATAGTGTGTAGAATGTTCCACAGTATGACATTAAACTTCTCTATCTTGTATGTTTGTTTTTCTACTGTATTGTTGGGGTTCAGATGGCGTCACAACATTCCATTGTTCTGTATTATTTAACACAGATAGGGCAGCAAAAATGAATATTGTTAAAATGTTGATTTGTGTTTTATGGTCTTGTCAGTAATATAAATAATCAGGTTCAACATTTGTGCATTTACGTTTTAGATATTTCATGGCAAAATGCAATGTAAACAATAGGATAAACTGGGTCTCCTCCCCCATTTGGGATTGTAACATCATCACCGTCCAGACCAGATGTGTCAAACTTAAGGCCCATGGACCCGTCATGTCATTCCATGTGGCCCACAACAAGGTAAATCAAAAGGAATGACTAGACTAAATGTCAGTTTTTCATGAGATAGCAAGTTATACAGCCATATATTGTACATCTATGGAAATACATATGCAATATTTGTAAATGGATTAAGTAATAAATACAGAAAGTTTATGAACAAGTAAAAAAAAGTAATTAAATTTATTTTGAGAGCAACCATTTTCCTGATGTCGCTCTCAGTGAAAATGTGTTTGACTCTAAAAACCATCAAGACCTTGAAGAACACATATTCTTACTTTGGACATGGTTGCCTCTCCACAGATTTGACTTGTAACTTGGCCTGGATTTGTCACCTTCTTGTCTCCATGGGGATAGGTGAGTTTGATAGCATACTGTGAATTATTCAAGGCAAAGAATAACATCCCCATGGTGACAAACAGAAGATGTAGTAGATCTGATTACCAAAGCATAGTGGCATTAAATGTATCCAAGGAGGTATTTCATGGAAGACTCCACTCTCCCATGCTCGCTTTGAATGTCAGCGCTCCCCCTTAAGACACATTATGCGCATACAAGTGTGTGTGTGATTGCATCGACGACATGCTTTCCAGAGATCTGAACTTTTTTTTTTTCTTTTACACGGTCGGGTTTATCAAGATGTAGAGCAGTGAGAATAGCACGAGACATTTGTTCAGTGCTCTCCCTGTATGTGGTGAGATTATGGATGGCCTGACTATCTCCATTGACAGCACGGAGGCGGACATGTTTGGAACTCCGTGGGCTGTGAAAATAAGTGTGCGTCTCTTGTTCCTCCGCCACCTCTGTTATGTCACCTAGGTTCACCAAAAAGAGGCAAAGGACAAGATCAGACTTACCACAGGGCGTATGGCTGGAACAATGGCAAAAAATAACTAAATCATTTACAGATGGAGGGTCAACTATCTGCTTGTCTCCATGGAGATGTTATTGCTGTGCCTGTAATGTTCCACAGGAGGGTATTAAGTTTGGCTAGCTCTAGAAAACAATAAGGCTAACCAGTATGCTAATAGGTATGACATAATTAATAGGTGTGTGAAATAATTCTAATTGAATAGATACAAGATAGATGAGGTTAAAGCCGTACTGCAGAATACTCCATGCAAAGCTATATCATCTCCATGGAGACAAGCGGATGGCACATTACACTCCACCAGAAAAGTTATATCGCTTAGTTGGTTTAGATACTGGAGGATGGAACATCTGGTCGTCGATTTTAAAGTTCTCCAGTTTTAAAATGCAATTTTCTTACACAACAAGCAGACAATTTAGTTTAGAAATAAGAGAAAAAAAACAAAAAAACAAATTGAAACCAGCTGCAAATTAAAATCTTAAGGAGGTAATTTAGAACTAGTCAAAACTGCTCAAATAAAGTGTTGTAATTTCAAGACAATTTTAACTTGTATGCTTTTTTTTTGCAGTATGATAGAGAGGGACGCCAGAACCTTCTTCGTGGATTATATATTCCTGTTATCTGCAATATTTTGAGGACTTTTCCCATTCAAACAATATCTTTTTTTTTATCGTCGATCCCAATTTCTCATCATTTTGAAATCTATTGATAGGCTAGCCTGCTATACTCAGGACTTTAGTGGCTAAATTACACTCTATAATACGTCCATAGGGTCTGAGCGCTCATTGCTGTCCTCGTGACTTTGAACATAAGTTAAAATATTCTTTGCTTCATCTGTAAGTCGCAAGACAATGCACCTCGAATCCTGGCTACTTGGTGTAGACATTAAACAGAACAATAGCAACCTTCACTGCTATAGAGAACCATACATACATTCTCTGTAACTGAGCCAACACACTATTTTTCATCAAAGAACCTTCTAGGTCACCATGACATTTCGCCCCTCTCGCTCCCTGTTCATTCTCTCGTGAAGCAGGTGGAGAGTGCTTTGTCAGGGGGATAATGAATGCGGTTCAAGGTATTTCACACCTTTGGCTTCTGTATACCAATGGACAAGCCATACGTCACCATGGCAGCTTCCAACTTTCTTGTCGTGACTTTACAGGATATAGGCCATCGTTAAAAAAGGCTATTGTTACCTGTGCGTGCTGCATCAGCCTGTTTTATCTCAAAGCCTATACAATATACAGTACCAATAGGGCACTCGTCCTCTACTCATGTTGGAGGTGCCTTGAAAAGTTTGGTGGTAATGTCGAAATAAGGCTGTTAGATTTTAGAAAAAATTATAAGTATTGCGATTAGATTTGTAATAAATGTTTGAACAAAACAAACAAAACAAAACTGTAGAATTCTATGTGCTCTGTAAGACTGAAATATGAACTGGCAAACTGTATGATACGTGTACGACTGCATGGATGTTTGTGGTCTTAGAAGTATTTGTCTCAAATAATAAGACAGGATATTTAGTTGTTTGCAGTGGAGATTCTGTAATCGGGGCAACAGTGGCTCAGTGGTCCCCCAACTTGAAGTTCTGACCTTGTGTCCTTAAGCAAGGCACTTCACCCACATTGCCCAGTAGTGGTGGTCAGAGGGGCCAATGGCGCAACTGTTTTTAGCCACAGCTTCTGGCAGTCTGCTCCAGGGCAGCTGTGGCTACAATAGTAGCGTACTGTCACTGAGTATGGAATTAATGAGTAATAACCACAGTGTAGAGCTCTGAGAGGCTGTGACAAGCCTATAAAGGGGATTACAAGTGTAAGACATTATTATCATTATTATTATTATAATCAACATAATTGCAGTCTTTGCGATTTCATACTTTCATTCAATCAAATTTAGATTTGGATTCATTTGCAAGATATTGTTCAGACCTTTATCCACAAATAGTTTATTAGTATTTTTATAGGACACTGACTGCACAATAACTCTTTTACTGCTTATTCTCAGGAGGTGTCGTGGATGACTGAAATCTATCTGTACAACTGAGCTTTGACAAGTTATGAGATAGAAAGAAAAGTTGTTCAACAGAGAACATGTTAGTTTGGAGATTAACAGTGAAGAGCTGACTCTGGGTAGCCTCGAGATTTGAACCTTTGAGATTTCTCCTGGTCAGAATTTATATTTTGCTATATGTTGCCAACTAGTGCTTTTAGAGGATGACTCAAAGCTGAGGACAAGTGTCCCCATGGGGAGTGTTAGGTAGCCACCTTCACCTTAGATCAGGTGTTTTTTATGCAGCCAGCCTGCTCTTTGAGTCAGCTAATGCTTATTGCGGTATTCTCAGCTGTATTTATTATTCATATAACCATTGCTACGTTTTCATTGGCGTCGCATACAAATGTGGAGTAAGCTTTTTAGGTCTATGATCTGGGGATGCAGCTTAGTAACTTTATTTTCCTCTCTGCTTCCATCAGTGCATTTGAGATGCTAAAATTTTAACTTCATTTTGAGGTAAAGGCTTGATACTTATTTCAATACCACAATGATAAAAAACAATTTTTTAGACTGTCATTTTCAAAACAGAATAGTACTTTTTTTATGATACCCTGGGGTTTTATGCAAAGCTCCAAATCATTCAAAACCGCTCAAAAAAGTTCCAATTGTGTTCTGTCTATGAGATATTCTGGCATATGCTCAAATGAGTCTACCGTTGACTTTCTATACTAGTTTCAATACCTATTTAGTATTGGATTTTCAATACTTTTTCTTCCATAGACTCCACAATCTGTAGATTATTCCACTATATTGCATACAGGCTGGATAGGCTGAAACAACAGTATATAATAGAACTGTATCATATGGGCTCTGGTGGTTAATCTAAAGCCTATAGTGAGATTGTATGCAGCTTTGTGGAGTATGGGAGCCTTCTTGGGTAGATTGTGCTTGCGAGACGTGTATCTCAACTCAGTAAGAATCTCATTTCCTCACCACATGCTGTTACTGCCTCTCTCGGCCAAGGAGGGACTGGGCGCAGTAACTAGCAGCAGACTCGATTTGGCGTTTTTATCACCTCTGATGAAATTAGAAAGGCCTTTCTCATGCCAAAGTCTGGAGAGAAAGTGTGTTGTGTGCTAAATGTGTTTTGGGGAAAATAACTTCCAATTCGTCATAGTGGGTCCATTATGCCTGACCAGTGTACAAAGATAGGAAATAATTACATCTTATTTATACAAACGGAAATAGATTAGATTCATTTATTTGATACTGGATAGTGCAAATTTCATAACATGAGTAAAAAAGACAGATACTATTTGAGTGATGTAAAAAGTAGGGCCCATATTGTGGTGTTTTCTGATCTATGTTATAACGTTTCCTCATCATAAACAGACCTGGATTTGTGTTTTGTTTCATTCACACATGTTTAACGCACAAATCCTGCATATTTAGGCTTCTTAGTTCTTCTCTCAAACAGAAAACACTCTGTTCCACATTGTGATTTCATCACAGGAAGTGCTCCACTGTGTTTTAAACTCCACACACCTTCACAAGAAACATTTGGATGATTTCACCCCTGGAATTGCCAATCTCTACTGAACTAAAGCTAAAAGGTGGATTCTAACTTAAAAACTACCACTTCATGACATCACAAGGTGGAACAGAGCATCTTGAGCTTTCGAGATGTAAACAGACTAATAATGCAGGTTTAGTCAAACACATGTGAAAGAAACAAAACACAACTTCAGGTCTGTTTTTGAAGGAGTTTAGAATAACATTCTAAAATGGCTTAAAGCTTAAGAGTAAATTTTGCGTAATATAGGACCTTTAAACTGTAAAAAATGCATTAAATACAGTATAATAGTTGCAGTGCTGATATATAATAATACTGGTAGTAACATAGTAGAAGAAGGAAGCCAGAAGTATCTAGATGTACCAGTAATAGTGCTTGAACGTAGTAGTAGTAGCAGCAATAACAGCAATAGTACAACCATATTACTTACTATCAGCAGTTATGGGTTATACTTTCCACTTGGATGTTTTACTTTTACCCAATTAACGTTTTTTGTTTTTGTTTTATATTAACACAAGTTTGCAGAAAGTTGTCATAATAATGGTTGAAAGTAGTAGTAGTGGTAGTAGCTGTTGTTAGACCTGTCACGATTACAAATTTTAAAGTGCGATATATTGCTGAAGAAAATATAGACAATAAACGATAATATTGAAACTAACTGATGCCACTGACACAGTAACCCCAAACTATTCTAAATGTACAGTATTAGTATAGTTTGTGTCTATAATGCGTCATAAAATGTTACTTATTCAACCTTCTATAGCTCAAATGACATCGTAGTACAAAAAATACCAAAAAGTTTCCACTAGTAAGAAAAATTACCACGAGAAATATTGATCCTCGAAATGTACTGTTCCATCTGTCATGTATTGAACCATAAGTCGATATAGTATTTAATGTGACAGGCCTAGCATACACTTACTCACTATCAGTCATTCTTCATTATCCTTTAAATTTGTCTTTCCTTAACTCAATTAAAAATATTGTAATTTCTACAGCAACACAAATAATCAGCTGCATTGATTTTTTTTTTTTTTCCCTAACAGCACTTGCATTTATTGTTTTTGCTTTTCCATCATTTAAAAAACACAACATGGAAACGGATTGATTCGTGTGTGCAGCTGTAGTCATTTAAAATCCATATCCCGTGGAGAGCTTTACAGCGCTAAGTACAAGCCTATAGTTTAGCCTCTCTTTCTCTCTCTGTGTCTGCAGCAGAGAGGGGGGTGGGGTCAGCGGGTCACTCAGTTTTACTCCTCATAAGTGCTGCCAATGCCATAAATCACGTCAGACGGAGATAAGACAGTGCTGTTGTTGACCTGAGCGCAGTGTAGTAGCCACTTGGGCCGAGCTACTGTGAAATCTGAACAGCTCCGAGTAACAAACGCCAATCTGACCTCTAATCAAAGTGATAATTGGGTTTTATCAAAGCGCTTTTGTTTGTGTTGGATGTAAAGAGTTGAATCAGCCAGACAAGAAAGTGCTACTCAGATGTCTTTTACCTGAGCGTTCTGTGACGTTTTTGCTCATAAATGACTTTGAAATTCTGTGTGAATTTCAAAACTGCCTGTTTGTCTCCATAGAGATGATATATCTTTGCCAGGAATATTCCACAATATGTTTATTCATTTAAATGCAGACTTTTATTGCAGAAAAATGACATGAAACACAGGCTTCATTACTGTGAACAGAGTCTACTTTCTCCTTACTCCTCTGAACGCACGGTCCTTCAGTCAGAACCTGCTGGTGGTCCCAAAAATCAGGTTTAAAACTCGGTGGGACCTGTACTTTCAGGATGTGGCCCCAAAATGATGGAATGCCACGCCCAATTCTCTCTCACCGTGGCCTTTTCTCTCCTGTCTTGACTCTTTCTCTCTGACCCTACCCCTTTCTCTCTCGCCCCACCTCTTTCTCTCTCATTCCGCACCTTTCTCTCTGACCCCGCCCCTTTCTCTCTGACCACACCCCTTTCTCTCTTGTCATGCCCCTTTCTCTCTCACTCGCTCCTGTTTAGAAAAAGATTTTGGCTGAATTTGGTCCTTCGACCCTATTTTTTTTTACTTATTGTTGTTTATTTGGTGTACATGTTGTCTCTAAAATACTTTGCGTTTTTTATCTGTGAAAAGCGCTATATAAATAAACTTTACTTACTTAATCTCCACAGATCTGACCTGTAACTTGACGTGGGGGTGTGACCGGATTGTCTCCATGATATAAATAAGTTCAATTTTTTTTTAGACTTAGACTTTTTGACTTGAGGGAAAAGAGAGTGCATACATCCAAGTTTGAAGCGGCTGACGAGACTATAGATAAATAGATATACAAGTTCAATGCCATACTGTGTAACATTCAGCAAATCTGAGGACCAAGCTAAACTTGCCCACGCTAAAGTACTTGCCATACACAGGTCAAAACCTTGCAAAGAAACAAGACATTTCAGGATCGTTCTTGGTATTTGCATTAAGCTCAATAGACTGAAGTAGTTTCGTAGTAGTAGAAACATCTGGAATCAATCATACTGTACAAGCTTTCCGTGTCATAGCTTCACGCTTCCAACATCTCTCCATTTGTACGCACTGGGGGTATAGAGATCACACTATCTAGTTAATTGCATTGACACATAATTGATTCAGCATGGCTAGTGCTACAGCTGCTCTGCTAAGCCTTTTTTTTACACGCTACAATCCCGTATTACATCATTCTTCTATCTCTCTGTGTGCAGTTACATCACCGCTGTACTCAAAGATGACACCCAAAACCTCTCCTCACCTATATATCCGTTCTTGGATTCTGGCATTTCTTCCTTATCCCTTTTTTATGAAGTCGTGGAATACAATGGCCTACTTCCTCCCGCTTTCTCCTGCACCTGGGTTTATGCCAAATCTCTAGATGAACAGTGAACCAAATAGACGAGAAGGAGGAGGAGGAGAGGATTACGTTGACAGATACGATTGAATCATTTTTTCTACCCCCCTACCAGAATCGCACTTACGTAAGCATTGAGGATTTTGGTTGCTGCCCGCTGTGTAAAATAATGGGTCTGTTTTGTGTAATGGTTAGATCCAAACGTTCATTTAGAGTGAAATAATGGTGCTAGCAGGATTGGTTTTCCCTCCTCGTCTCTTTTCCGCTAGTGTAAATTTGCCTCAGATAATGTGGATGTGCGGTGCCAGCGCTGTGGCGTTGTGGCTAGCGCGGCGGAGCTAACTGCTTGTTTCCCAGCTGGAGGCGATGGCTGTGTAGATTCCATTCTTCGCTCCAGTCTCGTCAGTCAGCTTTTTTGATGTTGCTTTTCCTCAATCACTTTGGCAGATCTTTTATCACCTTTGTCAAAGCATTAATAGTGTAAAACTCACAGCGATTATGATTATGACTGACAAACTGTTCTGAAATTTGAAGCTAGGGCCTGTTTCTTTGGTTTTCATTATAATTTCTTGTACATAAATAATACATACTTTGAACCAGTGCTATTTAACACTAAGAAATTGTTAAATAAGTAGTCTCTTGTTATCCTCCAAAGTCAGAACTCTGCTCCAAACCACAGGCTTTTAAAATGCATTTAAAAAGGCCCCATGCGGATTATTGACAGTTTGAAATGATTCAGTGTCAGTTTGATTAAAATTGGACTAAAATTAGATACATTGCACACAAAATGCAATTAAATAAGACACTGCATAGGAAAAGAGCAATAAAACACCAAGATATCCTGTCACCTCAGGTCTCGAGCGTGACTCCCTCAGATAAAGAGGACCCACAGTGCAGACATTTAAACACAATCAGTAACATTTTGAATTGCACCCGGGGAAGATCCAGGACACGCTGGACAGACTATGTCTCTCGGCTGGCCTGTGAACGCCTTGGGGTCCCAACGGAGGAGCTGGAGGGTGAGGGAAGTCTGGGAGCCCCTGCTTAGACTGCTGCCCCACGACCCGGCCCCGGTTAAATGGAAGAAAATGGCTGGATGAAATAGGGAGCCAATGCAGGTTGCACATCACATTCTGTAAACACTGCAGGAAGCCCTGGTCCAGCCCCACATACATAAGTTACATACAAATACACACTTTTACATAGTTGTGTTTAACATATTGTACATTCTGGACTGTTGCAGCATTCCATTCAACTTTCCAGTCTCCTTAGAAACACAGGTTGACCGGGTGGAATAGGTCACAGAGGCACCCCTGTGTTACCAGTGATGAAAATGCTCCAGTATGTGGAACAGAAGTGTGGGAATGTAGCATGATGTATTGAATGAATCCTCCAGTACAACCAGTTTAACATAAGGTCATCAGCATCTTCTACATCTCCTTGTTAAACCAACACATCATTCAGGGGTCAAATGTTTGTGGAATCTATGAAACTGGAGCTGTGGCATTACATTAAAGGTGCACTATATAACTTTTCTAGTGGAGAGTGCACTGCTGTGTCTGTGGGGTTGTTATTACTTTGCCTGGAAGTTTCCACAGTCTGGCCTGGTATTATCTAGTTTTGCATTCTTATGTGTTTTTATTATCGCTATTGAAAAACACATTGTGAGCGGACTTGCCTCTCCATAGATCTGACCTGTAAATTGACCCAGTGGTGGCGTTACCTGCTAGTCCACATGAACATAGATGCATTTAAACTCCATATATGTTACATGGTGAACCAGAAACTCCGTATACAAGTTTACATGAGGACACAAACACTGACTAGTTGTGAAATCCAAATGTATTCTGTATTCACTGAGCTATGTGCAGCTGTTGAGAAAGCCGTTTTTTTTTTTTTTTGCAGTTTACTAGACAGTAAGTAATACATGGATTAGAAAAAAAAAAAAAAAAAAAAAAAAAAAATGAACCGGCTTTGGAATTGCAATTCATTTAATCTTTTCATTCACCACCAAAGTTAACCAATTCCACTTAAGATATGTATTAACAGTGCATTTATATTTGTTATTACCAATGTCTAAGAACATGTTTTTATTCATTTTCAATATTCAATTTGGTGGTAAAATTGTCATTATAACTAGAGACAATCACCCCTATATACATACATGTACAACAAAGTAAAAGTAGTAAAGTACTGCACTACTTAGCTGCTTTGCTTTTGCTTTTTACTTTTACTTCACTGCATTTGAGAGCATGTATCTGTAAGGGTTTATTTTTTATAAACTTCATAATTTGAGCAAACAAAAATATACAAATAAAATACAAATAAATACAATCTGCATCAAAATCACTATATTTGAAGCTTTATTAGATCTCAAAATGCACACAAAAATACATTTATTTTTAACTCTAAGTCCATTTTAAACAGGTACTTTAATAGTTTTACTTACGTTGACTTTTTTCATGTGATGCTCTTACTTTTACTTGAGTATTGTTTCGCTCCGGTATCTGTATTTTTACTTAAGTAACAAAATAGAGTACTTTTTCCACCACTGTATCTAGGACATGTTAGGACTCATTTCTTTCCTCTACATTCTTGCTCCTGTTTTGACTGTTCAAAGTCCTGCTTCTGTTGCCGATAACCCTTGAGTTGATAACAAAAGCAAATACGCCCGTTGTCCACATGTAGGTCATTCAGTTAGCTCATAATAACCATTTCTCTATAGCTCTTTGTTCAGACGTTACTCAAACAATTCAATAAGATGCATTCACGTGACATCACAGTATTATAATGATCTGATATTTTGCGTTTAGCTCAGACCTTTTGTTGTTCTTGTACGTGTTAATATGCGGTTAATGTAACTGCTTTTGTATGTGACGCTTGGTTGCCATGCCGACAAACTGACGTGAAGGTTCAATTCCAGGGCTGAAATCATCCAAATGATTCTAGTGAAGCTGTATGGAGTTTAAAAACACAGTGCAGCACTTCCTGTATCACCACATGACATCACAAGGTGGAACAGAGTGTAAAATATGCAACGTCTGCGTGTTAAACATGTGCGAATGAAGCGAAACACAACTCTTATGACGAGGAAACCACATTATAACAACTTTAAAATGGCGCTAGAGTTCTGTAGTAGGACTTGTTCCATAGAGTTCTACGGACCCCCGCCTCCGTCTGAAACTACAGCATCATTAAATAGTACAACGTGAACATAGCTTACTCGGTTCCACAAAGGGCGTGTAATTGGTGGCTCATTCAGACCACTGCTCCTCTGGTTCGTCCTCTGCACCTGCCTCCACAGACCAGCCAACTCTCCAGCCAAGCCAAGTGCAGTTGTCCGCTCCACTGGCTCTTAAATGTGATCACAAATGAGAAAGGAGAGAATATTCCCCATAGTAAGTGAAACGCTGCATACATAACCAGATGAAATATTTTTCCATTCATGTATCTGGTGTTTATGAATAACAAAATATGCAAAACACTCTGGCACAATCTAATAAAACTACAGATCTGTTATGATGCGTTCCACATCGTTCAACACGTACTCCAGTATGCTGTATGTAGTACTTGTTTAGCATAATTTAGGCGATATCTGATTTATTTCTTTGACAATTGAGTATTCCTTTGTGTATCAAATAAAATTGGAGAGCGAAGCAAGTGCAAAGCAGTGGGTGTGCGTTGGTGGCGGTGAAAACGGGGGTAGAGCGGTTGCATGTTCAGCCAGTCCCTTGTACATCCTGATCGAATCCAGAAGGGGGAAAATCCTCTGTCCTAACTTGAGACGGTCCAACTACAATCGCTCGTTTGTATCACATGTTTCTCAAATGCAGAAAGCTCCTCTCTTCTCAAGAATTCTGCAAAAATCTGCCTTTATTTTGTTATTTCCCCTTGTAAGCAGCCATGTTTGTTTTTGGCACAAATCACCATACGTCTCTCTGAGTGGTTAATCCGCTTGCCAATCACAACCCTGTGAAATCGGAGAGACAGGACACGGCTTCAGAACCACTCGTAATGTTTTGTGATTAGAACATGGTTAAAACTTTTAAAAGTCGATTTTGCGTAATAGGTCACCTAAATGAATGCAAAATACATACCATATTTTCTGGACTATAGGTCGCACTTTTTTTCATAGTTTGGCCGGGGGTGTGACTTATACTCAGATGTGACTTATATACGTTTTTTTCTTTATTATTATGCATTTTTTGGCTGGTGCGACTTATACTCCGGTGCTACTTATTTTTATTTTTATTTATCTTTATTTTTACAGGGGGACCCAATGAGAGCACTTGGACTCTCTTTTTCATGGGTGCCCTGTTTAAAATACAACACAAACCGAAAAAACAATCAAAACAAATAAGTCCATAAAAACATCAATAACAAGTGCAGGTGTGTGTATAAAGGTTTGCTATCAGATTATTAAATTGCAATTGTGTCACCAACGTGTCCAGTTTTGCTTTTCCTTGGAGCATATTCCATTTTTGTGAAGCAAAACAGCCAAAAGCCTCTTTCCCATCTCAGTTCTGGTGCGGCTCGTCCTTAGCCTTATGCATCATGTGATCTGGTGTTAAATGTTCCGGTATCAATAATTAACAAGCAGGTGAGGTATTCTGGCAGTTTTTGAAGTAATCCCTTATAGATAAACGTAATGCAGTGCTGTTCTCTTCTAACAGACAGTGATGGCCAACTCACTTTTTCATAGAGCGTACAGTGTACAGAGTTACAAATCCATCACCTGTAATAAAACGAAGGGCTGAGTGAAATAGTGGATCCAATGGTTTCAGAGCAGAGGCTGAAGTCTGCATGTACACCACATCCCCATAATCCAGTACGGATAGTAAGGTCGCTTGCACTATTTCTTTTCTGTAAATCATTGGGATACAATATTTGTTTCTGTAATAAAATGATAATTTAGATTTTAAACTGTTACATAATTCTGAGATATGTTTTTTAAAGGACAAGTTTTCATCAAGCCAAAATCCAAGATATTTATAAGTGTCGACTCTTTCAATGAATGTACCATTTAGCGTGTAAAGATTTGTAGCTTTGCATGTTACTGAAATGTTTCTTAGAAAAAATCATATACTTAGTACTTATACTCCGGTGCAATTTATACTCCGGTGCAACTTAATCCAGTGCGATTTCTATTCTGGTGCGATTTCTACTCCGATGCCTCTTACACTCCGGTACTCACTTACTTCAGTGCGACTTATACTCCAGTGCGACTTACTCTTGTGCGACTTATACTCTGGTGCGAAAATATGGTACATTTATTGCAATACTCTGTAACACTCAAGGCAAAAGGCAAAAGTTACATAGTGGATCTTTAAAATCATATCGTATAACTTTTTCTTTTTATGTGACTGATGTGTAGACAGAGTTAGCAGATCAAAAGTTTGACCGGATCACTGTAAGTATACACCATTGAACCTCAAATGCCCTTTCAATAGTTTATACATTTATAGTATAACTTACCAAAACACACACATACCACATAATCCCACGCACAAGAGCTATGGTATCATTTTGACAGTGGCAGTATTCCCAGCATGCTTTGGGGCAGTCAGGGCAGGCGATAGCTAAACAGTTTGGTGTCACTCAGAGCATGTACGTGTGAGGTGAGTTAGCTGATCCTCTGGCCTCTGGTGGCGTGGCTCTGTTTGGGCTGCTCTCCCACTCAGGATTCCCTTTCCTCTGGCACGGCTCCTTTACAAGTCAGATTTATGGAAATACGCAGTCCAATCGAAAGAGTCGTTCTCGGGATGACAGGCGGCAGATAAAGCAGAGGGGATCACACTTTAGGATTCACGGTTTGGGTTTATGAAACATGTTATGTCAGATTGAAATGTTGAAGAGACGGGAGTTTACATATCAGCTGGTTTAACAGTGTTTATTTTCTGTTTTAGGTGTAGTTGGATGTGAGCAGGGTGTTTGATGCTGTGCCTTGGAAAAGTCACTGATAAAAATATGTAGATTGATATATTTATGTACGAAGTCAGTTATAAAATTGCACGAGTTAAATTAGCAGAAATGAATAGATAAACCTAACCTAAACCCTCCTGTGGGTCTGTTTTAGAGCGGGATTCGAACCGCAAACCTCCAGATCAATGGGCACACACTCCATACCAGCTGAGCTACTGTCGCCCATATCTGCCAATACCATCGCCATCCCTCTGACCACAAGTTTTACGGTTTGATCCTCGCCATTACCTGTAGTCTGAGTGCGAATTTGTGAACAATTTAGTCTAAAAATCACATTTGGATGAAGCTAATTTTATTCCACAAAAGCATAAATGAGTCAGCCAAGTGCAGTATCATCAGGATGCGTTAAACCTCCTTTAACTTTTGTGTTTCTTGTACAGACAGCGGAGATACGGCACCGTTGCAGCTGGTATAGCGCTGTGTGATCATAGCGTTTTGAAGGATGTTACTTTTGTCAGGTTCACACACAGATTCAATAAACGCTTACATTTTACCCTGCGAGCTAAACATAACTGCTGCGTGCTGCTTTCTGCTACATTATACGACCCGCTGTTTACTTTGAGTCTGCCTGTCTCTCCGTTTTATAAATACTTGTGAATTTGGAAACGCAGTGGGAGGGGAATCAAAAAATATTAGACTAACGATTAGGGATGGGCGATAAATGTCCTGCCGATCACAAACCGCTGAAATCGGGGAGACAAGATATGGCTCTAGACCCACTCGGAATGTTTTGCAATTAGAACAAAAAGTCGATTTTGCGTAATAGTTCACCTTTAAATGAATGCAAAATACATACCCATATTTTCTGCACTATAAGTCGCACTTTTTTCATCATTTGGGGGTGCGACTTATACTCAGATGCGAC
Source organism: Periophthalmus magnuspinnatus (assembly GCF_009829125.3). NCBI lineage: Eukaryota > Metazoa > Chordata > Actinopteri > Gobiiformes > Gobiidae > Periophthalmus > Periophthalmus magnuspinnatus. The sequence continues at coordinate 8,012,725 of NC_047132.1, forward strand.
TTATATACTCCGGAAAATACAGTACATTTGTTGCAATATTGTGTGACATTCAAGGCAAATCAGTAACATCACCATGAAGTCAATCCCATATATATGAAAAGTTAACATAGTGTATCTCTAAAATCATTTTGTATAACTTTTTCTTTTTATGTGACTGATGTGTGGACAAAGTTTTAGCAGTTCAAAAGTTTGACCGGATCATTGACTCCAATTTGCCCTTTCAATAGTTTATAAATTTATAGTATATCTTACCAAAATACACACATACTGCATAATCCCATGCATATCCTATATCTGGGTTCTAGTATTGGTAACAGTAATGTTTGTAGATTTAGGTATTGGTCCCATATTGTCTATATTTGGCTCCATATTTTGTCATCTGCCCGTGTGCCATTCCCATTTTGTCCCCAGTGTGTCCAGTGTGTCTTTTTGAACAGACTAAGGAGTAAAAATGGAAAAAAAAAATGGAAAAATAGATGAGCAGTTGGGCTAAAATATGGCTGTATGTTTACACAGTCATGCAACACATATTGTTTACCGATATTTCACTTTTTGTTTTTGTTAAAATGAAAATCCAAAGAGAAAATTTAATTTCTGTCAGCTGGACAAAAGGTTTTAGTGCTCATTCAAGTCTCTTCTTCAGTTCTGGTCAGATTACTGGTGGACATTGTCTTATATCTGTCTGAAAAGAGGAGATAACTACACTGAAACTAACACAAATCTTTGTTTACAGTTTCTGTTTTTGGCTCAGTCTAACAAACTACACTAAATGTGACCTGGAGTCGACTGAATGAATTGGATTTTTCTTTTACTATGGCTAAAAATAAAGTGATTTTTTTTAACTTTTACCATAACTTAACATACATTTATGGGTTCTACTGTGGATTTTAAATTCTTAATATCTATATTGGGAAGAATTTAAATTTGTTATCAGCAATGATGGAACGTAACAAAGTAAAAGTAGTTAAGTATTATAAATTTTACAGGGGATACTTTTTACTTCACTACATTTGAGAGCAGTATCTGTGCTTTCTATTTCACTACATTTTTTAATTGAACTGAAAGATAAAAGTATTTTTTCGTTATTGTTTGAGTCTTGCTAAAAAGGCTGAGGGGTTCATAATTTGAGCAAACAAAAATATGCAAAAAACAAAACAAACAACAAACAATAATAATAATAATATAAAACACAACTGTTTCTGTTTAACAAAATTCAGCACAAATTTGTATCAAAATCAATACATTCGAAGCTAGAAGTAGATTGTTTCATGTGATACTTTAACTTTAACTTGAGTTGTTTTGTTTTTTTTATCTGTACGTTTACATAAGTAACAAAACTGAGTACTTCTTCCACCACTAGTCATCAGCCATAGCAGCAGGAAGACGCCTATCAGATCTCAGTATTGGCTCAAAAACATCCCTATCCCGACTAACATGAGGGGAATATGAATGTGAGTGCGTGTCTTTGCTCCTTATGAGTTTGAAGTGTGAGCAGAGAGGGGGTTAAGGGCCAGATTAGCTGCACGAGCCCTTGTTTACATTCAGGGATAAGCTGCTGTAAGTCTGTTAGCTTGTGTCATGTCGACTTGGCTTTTATGAAGTGGGCTACTGGTGCGTGTGTGTTTTCATAATCTGCATCGTACACGTCTGAGAGGCTGCGAAGTTCGGTTTTAGCAGCGGAAGTGGAGGTGGGGTATATACATGTCTAAGTCTAAGTAGTGTAGTCAGTGGTGTTTTTGAAGATGTATGCCAATGTATCTCTTGTATTGTGGCGCTAAAATCTTTATATACGTTAACCGAGCACACAACTTCGTCTTTTGCTATGGAGCAGACCTGGACGACTGAAGGATTACACAGACATAGGTTACTGAGTACTTTTGGGGGTCATTTTTTCAGTAGTGTTACTTGATACCAGTCTAAACATATGTTAATTAGTATAAATACAAAGTAAACACTGTAACAAAGGTTGCCTGAGATCCAGAATACTGTATTTTCGGAGTATAAGTCACACTGGAGTATTAGTCGCATTGGAGTATAAATTGCACCAGCCCAAAAAAAAAAAGCATAATAATGAAAAAAAAAACATATATTTCACACGTAAATTGTATCTGTGTATAAGTCGCACTGGAGTATAAGTCGCACTGGAGTATAAGTCGCACTGGAGTATAAGTCGCACTGGAGTATAAGTCGCACTGGAGTATTAGTCACACTGCAGTATAAGTCGCACTGCAGTATAAGTCGCACTGGAGTATAAGTCGCACTGGAGTATAAGTCGCACTGCAGTATAAGTCGCACTGGAGTATAAGTCGCACTGGAGTATAAGTCGCACTGGAGTATAAGTCTTACCAGCCAAAAAATGCATAATAATAAAAAACAAACAAATTGCATAAATCGCATAGTGTAAGTCGCACCCCCGGACAAACAATTTAAAAAAGTGCGACTTATATACCGGAAAGTGCAGTACAACCTTCTTCCATACTTTTTTGTTATAGTTGAACCTCATTTTTTCAGACATTTCAACAGCTTTTTAATAATTTATTGATATATAAAAATACTGATGAATACATTTCAATATTACCTCTATCTCTGCGTAGGACTGTGTACCTGGTTTCTGGTCCGTCAGTACCTTTCAGTACTGTACAGGCCCTAATTGTGAGTCTAAGAGGCCTGTGAAGTGCCTGTTTTTTTAGCTGCTCTTATTCAGTGGAAGGCAATTGAAAGCCTCGCAGCGGGTTTCCAAACTGAGTCAGAAGTGAGTGCGGTGATACGGGGCAGTCAGACAGATAGAGCGGCTGGAGGCGGAGTGGTGCGTTCAAGTGCCCTCGGAGAACGCACTTTATCGCGGACAAGTGCACATTAATTTCCCATGCATCACTAAATTGCGGACCATAGCTCAGAGCGGGCCACATGTCAGGGATAAAAATAAACAAAACAAAAGAGTGGTGACGTAGAGTGTTACAGCACAAAAGACTGAAGGGAAATGATTACACCGGAGGGATGGGGGGTATATAGTCTGTACAAGATGATTGTGTCATTATTAAGGGTGTGCAGAAATATCAAAATATCGATACAGGTTTGACTTCACGGGCTGCTGTATCGATATATTTTTTGTATATTTTACCAAATTATTCTGCAACGGCGTGGCTTGTTTAGAAGAAAGACGTGTGTTTCTGCAGAACATTTGACATTTGATTCACTGTTTTGATGATAAAATAGGAGTATTTGATATCAGATTTGCACAGACAGTGGTTTAACAAAAACTTTTAGTGTCACAGTTGTTTTAGTCGATGTGTTGTGATCCTTCAAAGCCGTTAAACTGCACATGTCCCTGTTCATGTAAATGTGCAGCTCGTATAAACTGTGGATGAATAATATCGACCAATGAAACAGTCTGATATGTTTTATGTTCATTCATCTTCAGTAGACAGAAGATATGTATCGTATCGTATCGTAATTATTAAAAGTCTGTTAATAAGTCTATTCAAAAAGTCTGTTCATATAGCACATTTAAAACAACTTCAGCTGACATAACACGCATCAAATTAGCCAGAGACCCCTCACTGCAGGACGACACAGGACCAACCACACTGTCCATAACGAAAGACATTTTTATTTTTTATGACTCAAAATAAAATGTTTAAAATAAAGGTTTCAGATTTTTGTGAGCACTCCTGTTTAATGTACTTCTACTGTGATACTTGACCCCCAACCAAGACATCTACAGACACATTTAAGCACATTTCTGATCAAGTGCAGTGTTTATTTTGTTACGGTCACGTCACCCCTATTAGAACTCCAGCACCACACCCAAGACACCGCCCCTGTCTCGAAATCGTATAAAATCAGTGCCAAAATCTCAATTCAAACTCGTCTGTCGTTTGGGCTGCTGTGTTATTAAACTGTTCTGACACAGTTAAAAGCGGCTGATCACTCTTTGGCTGCGTTGATACACCACAGGAAACCAAAGTGCAACGATAGTAATTACTCATGAGTCTCTATGTGATTTGGAAAGCAAACAGGACGTGTTATGTTTCCTTGGAAGCGGAGTTGTCACTGGAACAAAGTCATTCTCTATGAATATACAAACATACTGACGTTCTACAATTACATAAACTATACCGTTACTACACCTACTATTGCGACTACCAATGTAACTATGTAAAAAATGTTAGAATGCCCAGTGTTAGTTTGTGTGACAACTAAGACCTGGCTGTATGTTATGAGAATATAAAATACACAATTTAAATAACACAAGCATTTTTCTTTATCTGATTGGAGACAATATTTTGTGGCCTGTAGAACAATATGAAAATTTAACGTTAGTGTGGCGTTACCATGTTGCGTGTAGGAGATTCCGCCAAATCGGTAAACCCCAAACACACGTGTCACTCGTGCTGTGTACTCCCGTTACAAAAGATTCAACAAATAACGATGTATATCCATAAAATCCACAAGAATTGGAATATTTCCTCATGTATGTTGAAAATGGTGATGATGTTTGAGAAGATTTTAACAAAGCTTTTTTTGTGGAATGCCTGATACGGCCCAGCCTCACCCAGACTCACATAATTAGAGTTTGCGACCCCTGATCTAAAACTTACATCACCAAGACAGGCATTATCTTAAGTATATAGTCCACATAGGATTATTTACTGTTTGTATTTGACCAATTCAGGAGTACTCACACACTGTATAAAGTGGACTAAGTGAGACGTCACCCATAGAGTTCAGTCAAATGAAGCTCATTGAGGCTAGAGCAGTTATAGGAGCAAATTTAGATCCGAGTTCCATATTTGGAATTCTGTCCGCCAGTATCACCGCAACCAAAGAGCCAATCCGTAGCGAGGCTGTTAAAGGTAACTCCCCTTCCCACTGCACCATTTTTTTAGCAGCGAGCGGGTGCTTAGCAACGCTGTCAATCCAACCTGTTTTGTCTGTTATTAATGTTCATATCTTGATTTACAGACACAATAGCGTAATAAAAAACACCAGGATCACATAGAGCAAGTTAATATGAACATTTTAAGATCAAAATAATGAGCGTGACAGCAGCAGTGAAGGAGAGAGGCGTGACACGTGACAGTTTTTCAATAGAAAGTGAAGAGTCAGTGGAGTGGAAATGCGCCCGTGCTTATTTCATATTTGGAACGCGGCGGCGGCGGTGGCGGCTAGCGGGTTAGCTATGTCCATTTATATGTACAGTCTATGAGAGTACCTAGCTGGAAGACTAGCATACTGCACATATTATAGATTGATGGAGCTCCCTGGACACGAGCAGAACATGCAAAGTGCTCGCGGAAATACCCTAGAGCATTGTATACGGGGTGTTTTACTGTACAGTACTAACCTCTAGATACGACCAATCTCACTAATAAATATGGCATGATAAAAAACAGCTTAATTACACTCAGCAGGTCTTTCCATTAGCTATTCTATTGACGGCTCTAAATACGATATAAATGAACCTCGGCTAATGACTTTTTATTGTCTCCTATACAAGAGGTATTTAAGCAGGAATTAAACTCTTAAGCATTCTCCTAAGTGCTCTGAACCTGATCTGGCAGTATACTATACCTCCACTTCGCTCCCCTGTCTGTCTCTTCACTTCTAACTCGTCTTTTGAATTTGAAACGTATCACTTTTACTTAAGCGTTACGGCCACGCTTTACATTAATCACCCAGGGAATAAGGCATTAATCCCAGCCATGAAATTACAATCTTTTCCTATTCTTTCCTTTCCTTTTGGGCAACAATAGATTAGGCTGTCTAAAGGGATTTCTGTTTGTTCGTTTTATCTGGTGGAATACAATCGCTGCAAATATGAATGCAGGAGATTAAGCAAATTTGGCTGTATTGTTAAGGAGCTTATATGTATGAAAAATAATAGGGAAACATATCTGAAGCTCGGAGGCAGGCTGCGTCCTGTTCTGGGGTTGCTGGGTTTCTGCTCCAGAGGACACTTTAATGCCAAACATCCAGCTCCCTACCCTCAGGCGAAAATACCCACAAGCCCCTGCTCCGTGGTTCCGCTTATCATTATTCACATTTTATCATTTTTTTGGCGGTGTTGTGTTTTTCAGAAATGTATAATTTCAAGGAATCGGTCCATTATGATGCAGCGCCCCTGACAGAGGTGGGGCTGCATTATCTATGGGGTTCAGACTGAGGAGGAACAGTTGCCATGGTGATTAACGATTTAAAATAAAATGTTGCGTTTTTTGAATGGGAAAAAGTGCTCAAAATGTTGCATAGAACATATATACATATACATATATAAGTCAAATCCATGAGGAGGTTTGTGCTGGTGACTACAAATATTGCTAACACATAGGGGCTTCAAGTATTTAGTTAACTACTTAAAATTGTACCCTTTGTATAAATACTTCAAATGATTATGCCTAACTGTTCTAAGTAATAGGCATTGGTTTTCTTGCATTTAGTTTTTAAGTGTTATTTTTGTACTAGCAGTAGTAGTAGTAGCAGCAGTAGTAGCAGTAGTATTAGTAGTTGTAGTAGCAATAGTAGTAGTAGCAACTGCAGTAGTAGTAGCAACAGTAGTAGAAGTAGTAGCAGTAGTAACAGAAACAGTAGTAGTAGAAGCAGTAGTAATAGCAGTAGCAGAAACAAAAACAGAACCACTAGTAGTAGCAGTAGCAGTAAGAGTAGTAGTAGTAGTAGTAGTAGTAGTAGTAGCAGTAACAGTAGTAGTAGCAGTAGCAGTAACAGTAGCAGTAACAGTAGCAGTAACAGTAGTAGTAGTAGTAGTAACAGTAGCAGTAACAGTAGTAGTAGTAGTAGCAATAGCAGTAGTAGTAGTAGTAGCAGTAACAGTAGTAGTAGCAGTAGCAGTAACAGTAGCAGTAACAGTAGCAGTAACAGTAGTAGCAGTAGCAGTAACAGTAGCAGTAACAGTAGCAGTAACAGTAGTAGTAGTAGTAGCAGTAACAGTAGTAGCAGTAACAGTAGTAGTAGCAGTAACACTAGCAGTAGTAGTAGTAGTAGTAGTAGTAGTAGTAGCAGTAATAGTAGTAGTAGCAGTAACAGTAGTAGTAGTAGTAGTAGTAGCAGTAACAGTAGTAGTAGTAGTAGTAGTGGTAGTAGTAGTAATAGTAGTAGTAGAGTAGTAGTAGTAGAGTAGTAGTAGTAGTGGTAGTAGTAGTAGTAGTAACAGTAGTAACAGTAGTGTAGTAGTAGTAGTAGTAGTAGTAGTAGTAGTAGCAACAGTAGTAGTGGTAGCAGCAGCAGCAGTGGTAGCAGTAGTAACAAGAGTAGTAGTAGTAGAGTAGTAGAGTAGTAGTAGTAGAGTAGTAGAGTAGTAGTAGAGTAGTGGTAGTAGTAGAGTAGTAGTAGTAGAGTAGTAGAGTAGTAGTGGTAGTAGTGGTAGTAGTAGTGTAGTAGTAGTAGTAGTAGCTGTGTTCTGTTTGTGTACCTCGTGCTCAGAGGGGTCTTTCCTCTGTGTGCTCTGCTCTCTGCTCTCGTCTCTCTCTTTATTCATGATGAAGGCGGTGGTCTCCCGTGGGCCATGATCACAGCTGGGGGTGCGTCTTCTGCTTTGTCCTGACTCTTTCACTTCTCTATCTGACATGAGGGCCCAGGCCACTGACAATGGACAAGAGAAAAAACATGAAAACTTGGATTGGTTTGGGGAGTCTCATTTTTGATAGAGTCACGGTTGTACATCTCAGTGTCCCTGTAGGAAAATGTGTCCTCTGCTTTTTTGACCTGTCCTCCAGTGCTTTTTTAATGTTTTATTTGGTCATGTTATGGATATGAATAATTATAATTTTAATATTACGAATAAGTTCCGTGTTTAAACAACTTTTGTATAATTGTACTTGTTATCAGTGAAAACAGTGATGATCCAGAGAAGAACATTGTGAATAAACAGGGCCCTCGACAAAAATTTGGGGGCCCGGGACAAGGCGCTTCGCAATTCTAGGACCCTAAAACCCTGGGGCCTGGGACAACAGACCACTTTGTCCCCCCCGTTGACTCTGGTGATTATCTTTGTTAGCGATTATCACGATTATATAAAATGTCCCACAAACGATTGTTGTGTTCCCTTTTTAATCATGATAAATATTAGTTTATCGTCCCATCCCTAATTGTAGCCATGGGTTTATTCTCTCTAGAGGTGGGGTGGAGAAAATGTCTTGCCCAAGGACACAGCAACAGTTTGCTCTAAAGCCCCTGTCACCTCACTACGACATCTGAGTCCCAGGTGGTCTCCCATCCCAGTACTGACCAGTCCCAACCACGCTTAGCTTTTAGGATCGAACTAGATGGGGCGTTCTTAAGGTGGTATGGTGGCCTTAAAGAGCCAATATTAAGCTAATTTCTGATGTATGTTATTATGTTTCCTCATCACAAACAGACCTGGAGTTGTTTTTTGTTTCATTCTCACATGTTTAACTCACAAATCCTGCATATTTAGACTGAGTTCCTCTCTCAAACAGAAAACACTCTGTTCCACATTGTGATGTCATCAAGTGGTAATACAGGAAGTGCTCCACCGTGTTTTTAAACTCTGTACACCTTCACTAGAATCATCTGGATAAGTTCAGCCCAGGAATTTCCCGACTCTACTAAAACAAGTTAAAAAGTAGCTTCTAACTTAAAAACTAGTGCTTCGTGACATCACAAGGTGGAACGGACCATTTTAAGCTTTGAGATGTAGATAGACTAATGATAAAGAGTTATTCAAACATGTGTGAATGAAACAAAACACAACTCCGGGTATGTTTTTGATGAGGTTATAACAGGACTGAAATCCCTCAGGAGTCAGTTTTGTGTAATATCGGTTTGGCTAGTACTAGCTTTGCCGTTGAATTAGCTTGATTCAACATATTTAAGCAGAAAAGTGGTGAAAACTGTAGTTCTGGACAAAACGTGTTCACGATTCCCATGACTCTGGACGTTACTGCAATTAAGCTCTGAATGTCCCGCCCTTTGTGGTGCTGTCCGTAATGTTTTTTACTATGTCAACAAAAGCACACCCTGGTCTTTTCTGCACCGCTAGGTAACCACTAAATTTGAGCCTCTGAGTCAGCCTCGTATTTATATGTTAATTTTCTTTTGGACAACTCTAACTTAACTGAATTAAACTTTATACTGGCTGCTTTATCTAGAAGTGCAACAAAAAGTGGTCGTGGCATCAGCCGAAACAAAGCCATCATTCCCGCAGTCAAACAGCTATTGTGGACCTTTTATTTACACCATAGAGTTAGCCTGTGCAGCTGTTGCCACCGCGTGATTGAGTGTTGCATATAATTCTCCGCGGACAGGCAGGAGAAGGGAGATGTTGGATTAAGCGTAGAAGAAAAGACGGATGGGGTAAGCTGTACGCACATATACGATTAAAGGTTGGGGGTGCGGGGGCAAAAAGGGCTCCGGGGCTGCGGCAGAAAGCTAGCTCAGCAGGAGGTTGATTATAGCACCAAAGGGATCCACTTTGCACATCCAGCAAGTACAAGTCAAACAAAGGAGCATATAGGCACTTGAAAGTCTCGGTATGGGGTAGGGCGGCACAATGTTGGAAAATATTCGGATTTGCGATGTGGGTAAGGCTGTAGGTGTTTAGGCGTTTAAACTAATCGAGCAAAATTCGTTTTTGTTTGTTATAGTCGACTATTTTATTTGGATAAAGACGTATGGGACGTAGTGTTCGCACTATACTAAAATTTCAAACTCAATTTTGATGCTAAGGAATAGACTTGATACTAAAAATACCGATTCTGATACTATAATGATAATAATAAACTCAGATTTTCAACATCAAATCGTAGTACTTTCTTTTATATTACCATGTGGTCTTACTGTATATCTGTTCAATTCTTTTAGTACCAATACCTGCTCAAATGAGTATCAAGTTTTATTATTTTATTTTTGTATCCATTAACCCTAAAAGAAGCAAATCATGAGTTTATGCTGCCTTTTTTAAAAACATAAATACTTGTGGTTCCTAGTACTTTTACTCACTGATCTAATATGTGTCCAGCCTTATAGTTATTAGTGATACTACAGTATATTTAGGTATACACATTTCGAGTAGAGAGTGAATTGATCATGATTTTTTTCTTCTAAAATGGTCACGATTATTATTTTAGTTCTTACAATTTTATTATGACCTGTACAACACAATTATTACTTAACACACTAATTCCGTAGCGATATGTAGTGTGTGGTCTATATATTTCTATGCGTTTTAGTGAAGGGGGGGACTTGCCTGGGTGGTATAAGTGGGGGGGGGGGGGTCTTGTGGCACTTTTACGACTGCCGAAATAGCGTTTTGGAGGGGACAAAGCAGACTCCCGTGTAGCTGTCGGCACACACACATCGTAACAGCTTGAACGGGCTTTAGCATCAGTGTTTATGGACACATGGATCAATACTCTCCCTAAGGGTCTATATTTAAGACTGCAGCTGAGAGGTCGGCATGCGGATCACGGGGGAGGGGACTCAAGATGGTCATTACCGGATTTGGGTGGTGGCCAGGAATAAAGAGATTATACCAGGGAATCCCAGACCTTTTTAATCAATACAAACATTCATACTTGTTTCCATGGCGATGTTATTGCTATGCCTGTAACGTTTCGCAGTATGGCATAAAACAGGGGTCTCAAACTCAAATTTGTTGGGGTTTGCAAGAGGCAGAGTCTGGGTGAGTCAGTTATTCCACAAATTGTTAAAATCTTCTCAAATGTCAACGCAGTTTTCAGCATACATGAGGAAATATGTCAATTCTTGTGGATTTTACGGATATACGTCGTTATTTGTTGAATCTTTTGTGACGGGAGTACAAACGGCCGACCGCAGCACGAGTGACATGTGTGTTTGGGGTTTACAGATTTGGACTAAGCTTCTACACGCAACATGGTAACGCCACACTAATATTAAACTTTCATATTGTCCTGAGGGCCACAAAATATCGTCTCGCGGGCCGCAATTAGCCCATGGGCTGCATGTTTGGGATTCCTAGTATAAAACGTATTTATGTTATATTTGCTTAAACTCTATCCTGAGCAGGGTCGTTTTTCCCTAGATCTGACCTGTAGGTTGGGTCAGTGGTGTTGCCTGCTTATCTCCATGGTGGTACATAGGTTCAAGGCCATACTGTGGAACATTTCAGGCTACGCAATGGAGACTGACCCATTAGAAAAGTTAGATAATGAGGCTTTTAACAACAAATGAATGTTTCCCACTCCAATATCCTGTAACACACACAAAAAAAGATCAGTTTATTCCTACAAACCACCTGCTTCTACTGCAACAGAATTGGCTACAAACCTTTTGAAATCCCAAATACTCCATGATTGGCCCTATATCTTACACATTGGACACACCTGATGGATAACCCATCCCAAACTGACTTCACCAATCTTAAACACTGCATTTGCATTCTCCTATCTCTCCTTCTAATGCTCGTTATTAATTCAAGTCTTCTACTCTGTGATTATTCCAGCCACATCCTTCACCCTTGATTCCTTTTGCTCCCGCCTCTGGAAATGCAAATCTATCCGAAGCGTGACAAACGAAGTACAGCCAATTCCGACACGTTTGCCCCCCCCCCTCCCGGCATGGCCCTCTGCTCCTGCCTGGCTTCACCTCCTCTCGCTGCTCTGTAATTACCCATGTTGCATTGCTACGCCTAATCATACTTGATTTGGGGATGCTCCACCATTGTCTGCACTTGTTAGCCCCTTAAAGCGCGCCGTTCTGATAGAGTACGCTGATAACAGGCAGAGTTTTCCACAGGCTGTTTATATGCATAGATTTCCAACAATAACACCGTGATTTGGCTTTCAAAATGTTATCTCTCAAAATGCTTAAGTAGAATTGAATAGTGACAATAAAGCGTAAATCAGCTGTAAAACAGGAAGATTTAGGAATTTCAAAAACTGACAGAGACAATCTAGAGGCTCACAACTTAGACTAAACCAACTTTAAACCATTTCCAAACTGGCGTTGCACTAGAAACTAGAATAAACCCACCATTAACAAAAGCTGAATAAGAACCAGAACGTAAAATTGATAAATGTTGCTATATATGTAGGTTAATGCCAGAACTGAACTATGCTTAATCTGGGAATGAGTCAAATGAAATTGTGTCAAAACATAGCAAGATACAACCATCACAGGACTTAAGTGGGATGATAAGTCTAAATTAGATCTTCACCTAGACTAAACACGATTTGGGTCACACTTGTCCTGGATTGGTCTTGGTTTGAGTCCAAGTTATATCATAGTCTTGATGTAGATGTGGTTTGTCCTGTCCTAGTCCTAGTCTAGTCCTAATCTAGTCCTGGTCTAGTCTTGGTCTAGTCCTTGTCTAGTTCAGGTCAAATTCCATTCTAATCCCAATTTTGATGTGGAAAGTGTGAATGTACCCTAAAACTACCACTTACCTAGACTAAACAAGATTTGGGGTGAAGTCTAAACCAGGCTGACTCATGCAGGTATAAAGTTGCATTCACATTTGTCCTGGATTGGTCTTGGTTTGAGTCCAATTTATATTATAGTCTTGAGGTAGTCTTGGTTTGTCCTGTCCTAGTCCTAGTCTAGGTCTGATCTAGTCCTGGTCTAGTCATGATCTAGTCCAGATTAAGTCCCACTCTAGTCCCAATTTTGACATGGCGAATGTGAACGCATCCTAAAACTACCTAAACTAAACCAAAACATGTTTCAAACCACAATCTAGGCTGTAAAATCTAGACTTTACGATCTCATTTAGGTCTTTACAGTAGTACACTAATACTGTAACCTAAACTGATTCAAGTGTTATTGTCAGACTAACCTAAAAATCTTAAATACACGTAAAAACATTGTCCATAGTTCAATAATTAACAGATCCAGATAGCGTAAAACAAGCTCTATACAGTAGCCTATGTAGTACGTTCAAAGAGAGAAAGGGTGTGCTGAAGCGACTCCCAATTTGTTCTCACTTTGTTCAAGTAATAAGATCCAGGCCTTCCCTTCCAATGGACGAGATAATTAACTCCCGGGGACAGGCAGCGTGTGGAAGTTTTACGGCTTTCTCCAATAGATCTCCCCGGCCCAGCCTCTGCCTGTTGGAATAAATCCTCTATCGTAGCTTGATATGGCGCTGTATGTTTTTAGAGATACGCGGAGATGGAGGGAGCTGAAGCTGTTGAGGGGGGGAGGGGGCAGGGCGGTAGAAACATGTAAGCAGGGTCTATGAATATGAAATGTAAAAGGTGAAAAAAGCGAGGCTATGGTAATCTTGTTAGCAAAGGTGGTGTTTGTGGATCATAGAAAACGCCCCGGTGAGAATACAGTGACATAATGTAATAACTGTCAAATTGATAGAGGTTGTGGAGTTTACAGGCTTAGTTGTACATGCAAATATGGGATATGCATGGATTACATTAGGGTTTGAATAAAAAAAGATGTATTGAGAGAATCGTAAACAACACTGGGGAATCGTAGTGGTGGTAGTAGTATTAGTGGTAGTAGTAGTATTGGGGCTTTTTCAGTAGACACTATAATTAACATACACAATTGGTTAGCCATTGTAAGAATTCTGTTTAAAATGATACTGAGATTTGTTATGCTAGTTACTAACCTAAACATGTGATCAAAATTGGGTCATTGATGAAGAAAGCTGCACCTCCAGTGGTACCATGTAAATAATAGCATCTCGTATACTGCATAAAAGCACAAGCAATCCATCAATTGACCAATCAAACCAACTGCTATGTAACGTAGGCTGGCCGTTGCGGTAGGATGTGGGACAGAAGACAGAAGCACAGGTGTAGTACACAATTTTTATTTCTTTTTCATCAATTATCAAAGTGCATTGTGCAAATGGATGTTAGAGGAGCAGCATCTCCTCCAGCAGCAGAACATCGTGTGATCGTTTCAGGCGCATTTTTTCCTGTTCCACTAACTTGATTAAACTAATATTAATTAATAGGGGTGTTTAAAAAATAACATTAGCTCTTTAAAACTCAAACCTCCATAAAACCCAATAAACCCATAAACATAACCAAACTTATATACATATTAAAACACATAAACCCTAAAACCAAACACCAAATATACTTAAAACCCATAAACCATTTAAAAATACCCAACATGCCGCCCCTACACATTCACTGCCTTGGTCCTGCCCTGGAACCTTTTTCAGGGAGCGTTTCCCCATAGACCTCTTTGATACCTGGACATAAGGACAAGGTGGGAAGTTACATTAAGTTTAACATTTTTAAAACACTTTCACTAAAAACACTACAAATTACACACCACACGCAAACACTTAAAAACTTTCTCAAAAAAATCCAATTTATTAATTAGCTGTTAATTTTGTTCTCATTCTCCTCCAGGACACGCAGGACAGCTTCAATTAAAGTGCCACTGTGCCTCCAGATCCAAAACTGGGTAAAAGCAGACAAGTTAAATAAACATTGTAAAATCCTTTTGTACAGTTGTATTTTTTAAAGTGCAAATAATGTTCAAAGTGCTGTGTGCTATTAAAGTGTACATTAAATTTAAAGTGCATATCGTGAAAGGTGCTGTTCATTTAGTAACAAACTTGACTGTTTGTTACATGGTAGCATTTTATATGTAGTTTACCCATAATCGTGGAGCGATTTCTAGATTTTCTATACCCAGTCAATAAAACTGTCCTTGTGTGTCCATTTGATGTTGATGAACAAAAACATGAACTTGATTTTTTTGTTTTTGTTTGACTGTATGAAGAGTTCCACTACAAAAACAGATATTGTATTTTTATTTTTACTTCCGTTCATCTTCTACAGATAAAAATAATAATATAATGGACTGATTGAACATTTTCATAGCAGTAAAATCCTTTTTGCTTTTGAAAATATTACTATACAAAGAGTAACAGTAGCTCAGGTGGTAAAGTATTTGTCCACGGACCCACAGGTTGGCAGTGTGATTACAGCACCCACAGATGTATGTTATCATTGTGTCCTTGGGCAAGATACTTAACCCACTTCGCCCCCAGTGTCTGTGTGCACTGGTGTATGAATGTGTGAGCAGTTCCTTGATGTAAAGTGCTGTGAGTGTCTTGAAGGTGGAAAAGCGCTACATAAAAACATGACCATTTACCAGTAAACTGCAATCCTCTGACTTTTTACATTATTTTTTTTTGTTTTTTTTTTTTTTTTGTAAATGAACTTTTGTGTCGTGCTGTTCTTGACCACAATTTGCCTTTGAGATAAGCGAGCAATTTGAAGTGCTTAGTTTGTAATGCAATTCAATATACTTTTTCAGCATCATTCAGCAGTTTGTCGTTTTTTCATTCAGTTGCAGTTTAAATCGAGTATATGTGCGAATAGTGTTGCAGTGGTCTCTAAAAGTAGCTTGTGACAGCAGTGGGGACTCAGGTCACTCTCATTCTCGCCACGGTAACCTGCCTCTCCTTCCTGCTTTGTCCGGCAACTGCTTTGGAATGTGCTGTATAATGCTTTCCGTCCATTGTGTGTGCTTCGCTTTTTATATGACTATATAACTCGGGATGAACTTTGACCGTTTAGCACATTGACACCCTCCCATTCATGCTTTTAATGTGGTCCCATTGTACATCCTTTAGGATCTAACGTGTATTTTTTTTTGTTTCTCTTCTTCCGCAGAAACATGTGAAGACCTTTGGCCCAACCGACAAGTCAGCCTTCAATAACAAAAAGGAGGTCTTGGCCTTTCTTCCTTTCATCTGTTCTTTCTTCTTCCTCTGCGACTTCCTATCTCCCACAACAAACATGGAATGGTCAATAAAAAGAACTTTATCACCCAAGTTTGGTTTGATAGCTTCCCTAATAAGTCTATGGATGTTAGCTTCTTCTTTCTGCCATGGACAAACTTTCAATAGTTTCCATCCAGAACGCCGGGATTGGGTCTTCAACCATTTGACAGTCCACAGATCAACAGGAGCGTTGTACATCGGAGCGGTCAACCGTGTTTACAAGCTTTCCGGAAACTTAACTTTACTAGTCTCCCATGACACCGGCCCCGAAGATGACAACAAAGCATGCTATCCACCTCTTATCGTTCAACCATGCTCCGAACCGCTAGTCTCAACCAACAACGTCAACAAACTTCTTCTCATCGATTACTCCCAAAATCGTCTGCTAGCTTGCGGTAGCTTATATCAAGGTGTATGCAAGCTACTTCGACTTGACGATCTCTTTATCCTAGTTGAGCCATCGCATAAAAAAGAACACTACCTCTCTAGCGTTAACCAAACTGGGACCATGTATGGGGTAATCGTGTCTTCGCAAGGCCAGGATGGGACGCTCTTTATCGGGACGGCGGTTGACGGAAAGCAAGACTACTTCCCAACCATCTCCAGTCGGAAGTTGCCCCGTGATCCTGAATCTTCCGCTATGCTTGACTACGAATTGCATACTGATTTTGTGTCGTCACTGATAAAAATCCCATCGGACACACTCGCGCTAGTCTCCCATTTTGATATCTACTATGTCTACGGATTCTCAAGTGGTAGTTTTGTTTACTTCTTGACCGTCCAACCCGAGATACCTGAAAATAGCATGTCTTCAAGTGGATCTCCGAGCGATCTGTTCTATACTTCACGCATTGTCAGGCTTTGCAAGGACGACCGCAAGTTCCACTCCTATGTATCCTTACCGATCGGATGTGTAAAGAATGGGATTGAGTACAGGCTCTTGCAGGCGGCCTACCTTGGAAAACCCGGTCGTGTTCTGGCATCTTCGCTAAACATCAGCGCTCAAGACGATGTTCTCTTTACCATTTTCTCTAAAGGCCAAAAACAGTTCCACCGCCCTCCAGATGACTCAGCCCTCTGTATCTTCACCATCAAGGATATCAACGCTCGCATCAAGGAGAGGCTGCAGTCCTGCTATCAAGGAGAAGGCAACCTGGAGCTCAACTGGCTGCTCGGCAAGGACGTACAGTGCACCAAAGCGGTGAGTTCACATTCACATAACTATTTATTTCCATTATAATGTTCTGTTATGTGGGATTATGTTGTAGTACACTATGTATATTTTCCATGCCAATGTTCAGGAATAGAAGGAACACCGTGCGCATATTTGCTAGCATCAAGCAGCATTTAAATTTGGCTTTGTATGAAGTCAAATTTAGTCGCCAGTTTTGACAGTTGAAAGATTTTACTTTACTTTTGATGGCAGTCCCAAAAATGTTGGGTAAGGCAACAAAAGACTGCGGAAGAAGCCATGAATTACAAAAAAAAACAGGGCCCCTTTGCAACTACCAAACATTACTGACTCCTTTGCAGGCTTGCTTCTCCACAGACCTGACTTGTAAATTGGTTTGGTAGTGGGAAAGGGAACGCTTGTCTACATGGAGATGATGTTGCTTTGCCATGAATGTTCCAATTTACTGTATTAACAAATGGAGACAAGCGAAATTGATACCAACTCCCTCTTCTTCTCAGGTTGAAATTTCGATTTTGCATTACAACAATAAATGAGTAAAGCATTTGCCAAAACACAATATCATCCCCAATGAGCTAAAAATATTTTCTCAACAATTTACAAGGTCACACGGTCACGGCCCAGCAACATGGATCTAATTTCTCCCAGCAGAGTAACATGTTTAGGGCAAGGCCTTATCTTCCTACCGAGGCAGAAAACCACATTTTGGAAAGCTGGGTGTGTTCTGTAATACAAACAAACATAGGCATCATTAGGAAAAGCGTTTCACTGCCTTCTGAACAAATCACACTCATTCTACACATAATTATGTCAAATTGTTGTGGAATCCCGATATTAGCTTCGTCTTTATAGTGCATTTCTGTGGGCGCTATTCAGAAATTAGAGGCTTTATTATTCTTGGCAAGCTTCAAAGCAAGACGGTTTTCAATACAAGCAAATGCAATCTTCAATTTTGTGCATGCGATGAGAAGTGGGAGGGGTGATACTCCAGATAGTCGTGTTCTGATGCTAGCATAGATCACACACACAGGCCTATTCTGTCTGAAATACCCAATTATCCCATAACGCTGCACTGTTCGACTGCGCCATGTTGTCAAGTACAATTAAGTGTCTTGATTCTCTTATTCCCAAGGGGCCCCGGTCCTTTGTGTGCTCACTCTGTAATTGCTAATAGGAATTTAAGATTATTAAGAATTAATGATTAGCTACTAGTCGTTATGTGCATGTGTGTGATTGTGCATATATATTGGTATGCCTGCGTGCATGTCTAAGGTCTAATAATGTCTTTATATAGCCACTTAGAAGCACTGATTAGCTTGCCTTGTTGCTAATCCCCAGGCGCTCCAATGACCAGTTTTATTGAAATCAGTATAATTCCCAATTAATGGCGAGTCAGAGGTGACTGTTGGGATGTGGAGATGTTATCGCGAGTTTCATTAGCTCTCAAGTGAAGGTGGTATAGGGTTAGCTGAAACCGAAGATGTAGTAGCAGTTGTAGTAGTGGTAAAATAGAAGGCTTGCTATGGGAATTTGAGTTTATTGCGCTGTTTTTTTAATTATTATTTTTATTGGCTTAAAGGACAATCATGTCATTTGTGCTGTTGCTAGAAAATATTTTACAATGCAGTTTTACAATCGCAATGCCGCCTGGTTTTTAGATTTTGCCTTATGAATGCCTAATTGAGTGGACTATTCAAATATGCAAACAGAATTTTTGAAACCCATCCATTCGTTTTCTTCTGCTTATCCATGGCTATGTCACGGGGTAGCAGTCTAAGCAGGGACTGTCCAGAAAGTTCCCCCACTCCAGAAAGTTCCTTCAGTTCCTCCGGTGGGACCCCAAAGCATTCCCAAGCCACCTGAGAGACATAATCCCTCCAGCGTATACAGGGTTTTTCCTGGTGCCTTCTCCCGGGAGGTGTCCAGAACAGATGCCCGAGCCACCTCAACTGGCTCCTCTGGACATGGAGGAGCAGTGTGACTGAGCTCCTCGCCCTACCTCCAATGAAGTGGCCAATCACCCAGCAAAGGAAACTCATTTTGACGCCTTGTATCCGTGATCTTGTCCCATCGGTCATTACCCAAAGCTCATGACCATAGGTGAGGATAGGGACGTAGATTGACCTTTGAATTGAGACACTAAAACTTAACAAGACTAAATAACATAACAAAAAGTTGGTGGACATAGAAGATACTATTTCAACCCTCTGCAGCTCAAATTTTTTCGCATTAAAACCAAAATAACAAAAATCTTCCCACTGTTGGTAAAGAAACTGTAAACTGTAAATAGCCGCAGAGTATATTGATCCATCTATCATTTATTGAACTGTAAGTCGATATTAGATATGAGCTTAAACTTTTAAACTTCTGGTAGATGGACTTTATTCATTTTAACCACAAAACCCATACAGCTCCCAAATACATATCCGTCTGTCTTTGTCCAATATGAACTTTAACCAGTGCTTGCAATACCTCCATACTTCAAATGCACTTCAGTTAATACTTTTTATTACTCCAAATCTTTTATCAGAGTTTATAGTCGTGATCGGCCATATACATTTTCATATTTCACATAGTTCATAAGCCTTGAATGAATGAGCGTGATAACAGTCGCATACACATAGATGAATATAAAACATGGTGCTTAAGTCCCTGTCCGGCCTCTCGCTGAACAGTCAATAACTCTACAGAATAGTGCGGTGGATTATGCAGATAAACATCAATAGAGCTCATAAACATTTGACAGATTACATTTAAACAGGGGGAGATATGTCGGCCATATTAACGCTGCCGTTGTGCTACCGTAGTGCTGGGTTTCGGATGACAAGACAACTTCTAATAGTCGTGTTTAGCGCTAAAGCAGAAGACCTATTCTGCAAAATGGACTTTTCAGAGCTTTTAACCATTTTACAGTTGTTTCCACTTCTCATTTACTGTCTCAAAGTTATTTTTAGAGTGATTTGTGCACGTATGAGTAATCTTTAATTGCTTATTTTCAAAACGGAATATTGCTGATTAATCCCCCGTTTTCGCCGCCTCCAGATTACGCCCACTGCTTTGTACTTACTTCGTTTTTCAAGTTTTATTTTCTTAATCGGTGATTCGAATACGGCAGCGTTGGGTTGCCATTTTGGTACAAATGAAAAAAAATCTACTACTCGCTGTTGTGACCTGCCACTAGCAACACAGCTCTTTGTTGTAGTGATGTTTACGGTGACGTAGTTGGGCACTGCAGTTTCTAACATGGAAGTCAGCTGACTCATTTCTTTTATTAAGTCATTTTAGATTAATATTGCGATTAAAAATGTGCAAATCATAACATAATAATCCACAAGTGCGTTGGATTATAACTAGCAGACACAAGCACAATAGGTCTTCTTTAAAGGTTCACTATGTAGCTTTTTGGTGGACGTTCACTATGTACGTGTTGGTCTCTGTGCAGATGTTATTGCTTTGCCTGGTATGTTCCATCTTATGACATTTTTCTTCCATCTTGAATTTATTTGGTTAGAGATAAACATGCATTCTTGCTTTCTTCATGGAGAAAGATAAGTTTAATGCCATATTGCTGAACATTCCACCCAAAGCAATAACATCTCCATGGAGACAAGAAGGGGGTAAAGTTAGATAGTTCACTTTGAATTGAGATAGGGTCAAGATGTCTATGGTAAATATCCATGTGCTGCCTTGTTATTTAATGAACATATTTACATTATTAAAAGGATATTTCTCATAAAACATACACTTAATACATAAATACTAGCTCCTGTCTTCAACTTGCAACATTCTGAAAAGTACCAAATCCATATTTGTGTTTACTATTAAAAGCCGACTTCTTATTTTCGCTTTAAAGTTCAGCATCTTGTGTATAATATTTGAAGACCACCTGTGTCTAAAACCAACTTTTAATCTCCCTCAGAGGTCTTTTCTGTCGGTGGAAGTACTTTGCTGCTTGGTAAATTGCAGGTCCTTTGCCTTTCCGGTGGCCCGTCGGAGCAGCAGGTAGTCGGTGATCTTAAAGCTTTGGGGAGTCTTAATTATACCTTCAGGAAAAAGAAGATTTGAGTAGTTTTAGTGTTTTTCGTGGTTGGTTTAGCCAGCACCATGTGGACAGAGGTGGTAGGAGTCAATGGTGTAGGCAAGAAAAATATGTTTTTTTCAATTGAGTAAAAAACTAAAATGCAAATTACTCCAAATTACGCAATGTGAAATTATTCTGAAATGACACAAAAGTATAAATAGAAGTTACAGGTGTCACTTTTCCGGTAGTAGGTCTGCCATGTCTGGTCTGCTTGTCTCTCTGGAGCTGGTATTGCTTTGCCTGGAATGTTCTACAATATGGCATTAAATTGATCTAACTCCATGGAGACAGGCTAGGTCAAGTTACAGGTCAGATTTGTGGAGGGGCGGTCCCTTCACAGTACCATTGAATGTTTTGAAAGGTATTGTATTGTATTGTGAATTGCGCTGCCTCTTGGCCAAAATATATCAATATTTGAATTACTCCAAGATGGATACATTTAATGCCATACGGTGGAACATTCCAGACTTACTTATCTTACTTTAGTTACTTGTATAAAAGCCAATATATTTTGAATACTAAGGCAGTAAGTAAAAGACAGAAGGTACGAAAACTATTAAATACGAGTTGGTCCCACACCTCTGCATGTCGCCCAGGCTGGAGTGAGGACGAGAGCAGAGCCAGAGGAGACAGTACTCAGCCAATCAAACATGTATCAGACAGACGCTCAGCCGCTCAGCCGTCTGTCGTCTGTGGGGACGCGACGCCGTGTTTGGAGAGACTAAAGAAGGAGGGCATCATGTTTCTGTGGCACTGTCTCATGTTATTATACTGTATCATGTGTACAGACGGAGGACTCAGGTGTGTGTTTAAGTCACTGGAGTAGCTCAAGAGAGTGGAACTAATTCCTGCTATTACACCTACTACTACCACTAGTACAACCACCACTACTACTACTACGACTACTACTACTTCTACTACTACAACCACTATTACTACCACTGCTACTACTTCTACTACTGCTTCTACTGCTACTACTACTACTGCTACTACTACAACTACTACTGCCACAACTACTACTGCTACTACTACTACTGTTGCTACCACTTCTACTACTGCTTCTACTGCTACTACTGCTATTATTACTACTGCTACGACTACTACTGCGACTACTACTACTACTATTACTACGACTGCTACTGCCACTACTGCCTCTACTGCTACTACTACGAATACTACTGCTATTGCCACTACTGCCACTACTACTACTACTACTACTACTACTACCGCCAGTACTGCTACTACTGCCACTACTACTACTACTGCCAGTACTGCTACTACTACTACTACTATGACTACTACTGCCACTACTGCCTGTACTGTTACTACTGCTACTACTACTACGACTACTACTGCTATTGCCACTACTGCCACAACTACTACTGCTACTACTACTACTGTTGCTACCACTTCTACTACTGCTTCTACTGCTACTACTGCTATTATTACTACTGCTATGACTACTACTGCGACTACTACTACTACTACTATTACTACGACTGCTACTGCCACTACTGCCTCTACTGCTACTACTACTACTACTACGACTACTACTGCTATTGCCACTACTGCCACTACTACTACTACTACTACTACTACTACCGCCAGTACTGCTACTACTACTACTACTACTATGACTACTACTGCCACTACTGCCTGTACTGTTACTACTGCTACTACTACTACGACTACTACTGCTATTGCCACTACTGCCACTACTACTGCCAGTACTGCTACTACTACTACTACTA
The DNA here is from genome assembly GCF_009829125.3 of Periophthalmus magnuspinnatus. Classification (NCBI taxonomy): domain Eukaryota; kingdom Metazoa; phylum Chordata; class Actinopteri; order Gobiiformes; family Gobiidae; genus Periophthalmus; species Periophthalmus magnuspinnatus. The sequence continues at coordinate 8,035,473 of NC_047132.1, forward strand.
CTACTACTACTACTACTGCCACTACTACTACTACTACTACTGCCAGTGCTGCTACTACTACTACTACTGCTACTACTACTATGACTACTACTGCCACTACTGCCTCTACTACTCCTACTACTACTACTTCTTCTTCTTCTAAAAAGTTGTCTTAAGTGATTCATTTCGTTGCTGTCAGTTCATTCCAGTCTATAAATAGCTTACATTTGGCAAGCTCTATTTGTATCACACCAAACAAACTGAGCCATATAAACCTCATTTCAACACAAAGGCGGAGGGGAGACAAAGGACTGTAAAAGGTGTCCACATACACACTTAGACTAAAACAAACTGCACCACTCAGACTCCAGAGGGACTGTCGTGGTTGCCAAGTCTGCTACAACATCATCTAAACAATCTCTGTGTAATCAGGACCAAATGGTGAGGAGCTCTGCGGACCATATGTGGCAGACAGGCATGTTCAGGGAGGACGTTCTGATAAGCCCAAGTCTGTTCCTCAAGTCTGCTCCTCTCTGGATATATGGAACTCCTCCCTTGTCCCATCTGAGACAGTCTGCGGTCTCCTTATGTGTTAGACAAAACTAAAAACATTATAGACATAGTACCGTAAAAGTTGAACACATTCTAAAGCTTGTCTACTCGGGCTACGGAAACAAGGCGAACTAATTATGATTGTGCAGTACTATGGAATATAAGATTACCCGCTAACAGTAAGTACCACCCTAAATTACTCCTCAGTGGTCTGACTGAAAGAATGTGAAGGTTAATTACGTATGAAGTGTTTGGGTGCAGCATGGGTAATTTGTAACTATTCAGTTTACTGTCTGCAGTGCTGGAATAACAGACTGGCTGGACAAAGCTCTTTTATTTCTGTCTCACGCTCATAGACTGGATAAAGAAGTGGATTAGGAGAGTGTGACGTCACCCATAGAAATGAAGATCGTCGAGGCTAGCAGTTATAGCGGTGAATTAGGAGCAGAGTTTCATATTTGGAATTCTGATCGTGAGTATCATGGCAACCAAAGAGCCAATCCAGGGCCCCGCTGGTTTAAAAGGGAGTGGGTGCTTAGCAATGCTGTCAATCAAACCTGTTGCTAATGATAACGGGAGCAACCTCAGGGAAAGAAGTCGCCTGATTTGTCTGTTATCAATGTTCATATCTTTATTTACGGACAAAATAGCAAAATAAAACCAGGACTAAGACAGGACTAAGACAGGACAAATCCAGGACGAAACCAGGACTAAGCCAGGACTAAGCCAGGACTAAAAAAAGGACTATGCCAAGACTAAGCCCGGACTAAACCAGGACTAAGCCAGGAAAAAACAAGGACAAAACCAGGCCTAAACCAAGACTAAACCAAAACTAAGACCGGACTAAACCATGACTAAACCAGGGCTAAACCAGGACTAACCAGGATGAAACCAGAACTAAACCAAGACTAAATCAGGACTAAGCCAGGATTAAACCAGGACTAAACCAAGATTAAACCAGGGCTAAACCAGGACCAAACCAGGACCAAACCAGAACTAAAACAAGACTAAATCAGGACTAAACCAGGATTAAACCAGGACTAAACCAGGATTAAACCAGGATTAAACCAGGACTAAACCATGACTAAACCAGGGCTAAACCAGGGCTAAACCAGGGCTAAACCAGGACCAGACCAGGACCAAACCAGAACTAAACCAAGACTAAATCAGGACTAAACTAGGACTAAGCCAGGACCAAACCTGGTAGTGAATTGGAGCCAGAGCCTGGACTTTTATGAGCTTTAAACCATGTCATAATGAATCCCGCTCATAATTGCCGTATATTATCTTATATTTTGAGTGATTCATGCATGTTTTGAGGTTCATCCAAGGCGTCAGCTCTCAGAAAGTCTATTTTTACCTACCTCCTATCCCCGCCCACATCCCTGCACTTACACACTGGCAATTCCCTGAGCTACGCTATGAGGAGAGACACAGTTTTGCAGTTTTGAACAGGAAGTCACCTACCTATTTTTATTACATTATCAACATTACAGTTTACAATGAATACATGTCAAATCACAATCCACACGTGCAACCATACTTCCTGTTTGCTTTTAATGATCCCTCCTCAAGTTTTTTACTTTTTGAACGTACCAAGAAGCTGTTATTTTCAGTATCTCCTACTATTTTAAACGGTTGATTCATGTTTTGTCATTTCTGTCATGTTCGAAATAAATAAACCCAATCGCTCAGCAGATCCCGATGTGTCCAACAGCACAGATAGTCCTTAAGTCCAGTTCTTTCCCGGGTGACAAATTGTTGGCTAAGTCGCTACGCAGAGTTTAGCGGGTGTTAAAACATTGATTTATTGGGTCTTGCTTGATTGATGTACCAATTGTTCCCTTGGGTCTTTTATGTCTCGAATTTTAAGCAACAGCGGTAACAGTAGTAGACTAAATTCCCTTTTTCGGGTCAGAAACGTTGAGTATCCAAAAATAACTGTTGTTGAAATTATGCCAAAATGAACTTAAGGTGACCTCGTTTCTGCAGGAAGAGATTTCAGAACAACTTCTCTGTATCTTTTTTGACAGCGAAGGTGATTCACTTTGGTAAATAAAGTGTGAAGTAGCGCACGGGTCCATCTAACGAACTTGAGTTGTACAAGTTGTGACTGTAATGCCACAACACACGTCATAGCCACAAGCGTTTGATAAATAATATAGTTTTACGTATTACACAAGCTTTTAAAAGGACGTGACCTGCGTTAGTAGTGATGTATGCATTTTTAAACCTGTAGTGGACCCCGTGTGCCCCTCTGTCCTATTTTGAGACACGGGGATAAAAGACAGTAGATAGTCTGGCTGTAAAATGCGTGTGATTCGTCCTTGTCAGCGATAACACTTTGGCTCCACTTGAAACTCGGGAGTTGTGCTGACTGCGTTCACGCTCGCACCCACACCGCATTAAAATTAATACCAAATATAAATCTGCTCTTTGAATGGTTGCGATTAAAGGTGTACTATGTAACTTTTTCTGCTGGAGGGTCAGCTGGGTCCACTGAGATGTTATGGAATGTGCCTGTTTAGTCCTGTTTTGGTCCTGGTATGGTCCTGGTAATAGTCCTGGTTCAGTTTTGATTTGGTCCTGGTACAGTTCTGGTTTGGTCCTGGTTTGGTCCTGGTTTAGTCCTAGTTTGATCCTGGTTTAGTCCTGGTTTGGTCCTGGTTTGGTCCTAATTTAGTCTTGGTTTAATCCTGGTTTGGTCCTGGTTTGGTCCTGGTTTGCTCCTGATTTGGTTCTGGTTCGGCCTGGTTTGGTCCTAATTTTATCCTGATTTAACCCTGGTTTGGTCCTGGTTTAGTCCTAATTTATTCCTGGTTTAGTCTTGATTTGGTCCTGATTTGATCCTGGTTTGGTCCTGGTTTAGTCGTGGATTAGTCCTGATATAAATCTAAATCTTTTCTTTGAATAGTTGCAATTAAAGGTGTACTATGTAACTTTTTCTGGTGGAGGCTCTGTAACCTGGCTCCATTGAGATGATGTTGCTTTGCCTGCAGTGTTTCACAGTATGGCTCTAAACCTATCTCCATGGAGACAAGTTTGCATCACCACTAAGTCAAGTTACACATCAGATCTGTGAGTATCAGAAATCTAATCCAAAACAGGACTAAGCCAGGACTAAACTAGGACCAAACAAAACTAAACTGAGACTACACCGGGACTAAACCAGGACTAAGCAAGGACCATACCAGGACCATACTACAACTATACTGGAACTAGACCGGGACTAGACCAAGACTAAACTAGGACTAGATCAGGACTAGACCAGGACCATACTACAACTATACTGGAACTAGTCCAGGACTATACCGGGACTAGACCAGGACTAAACTAGGACTAGATCAGGACTAGATCAGGACTAGACCAGGACTAGACCAGGACTAGACCCGGACTAGACCAGGACTAGACCAGGACCAACCCGAGACTCTAACAGTGCTAAACAGGACTGAAGTGTGAAAGCAGCGGCTGAGTTCTTTCTCAGCAGCAGTGGCTTTGAGGGCGATAGACTGTCTCCGAGTAGGTGCCACTCAAAAGTAGCCAACTTGTGGCTCCCTGACAGCCCCACACAGAGACGGGCCGACTCAAACGTACTGACAGCAGAGGATAATGAGATGGTGATGTAAACGTATGCGGATGGGATTTGGCAGTGGGGCCTATAGAACAGCAGTCAGAACAGGGTGAGAGCCGGAGTCGGTCTAACAGTTTGACTTCACCACATATGGCACTTTGAGTACGCTGCTGCTCTCCGCACAGTTAACCTCATTCAACATCGGGACTTGTGTCTTTTTTCAGCGTTTTTAATGTGTGTAAATGAGCTTCCTTGGTTTGTCAGTTTTATTTATTCATTTGAGGTTGGGTATTGAATTGAAAACGTTACAGTCATTTGAGATGCTATTGCTTTGAGTAAAATGTTCAGCAGTATGGCATTATACTTACATACATACTTACGTACATCTCCATGGAAACGGGCGTGTGACACCACCTGGCCAATTTACAGGTCAGATTGATGAAGAGGCGACCCCATTCACAATAAAATGTTTTTCAAATAACTGCTTTTGACTGATAGGTTTAATGCTTTATTATGGAACATTCCAGGAAATACAGTAACATTTCCATGGAGACGGGCAGGAGAATTGTTACATAGTACATCTTACTGTAAATGGCCCATATTATGCAATTTTCTGTTTTTTATTATAATGTTGTTTTCTCATCACAAACAGACCTGGAGTTGCGTTTTGTTTCATTCACTCAAACAGAAAACACTCTGTTCCACCTTGTGATGTCATTAAGTGGTAATACAGGAACTGCTCCACTGCATTTTTAAACTCTATACACCTTTACCAGAAACATTTGGATAATTTGAGCCCTGAAATTGCCGATCTCTACTGAACTAAAGATAAAATGTAGCTGTTAACTTGAAAACTACCACTTCATGACATCACAAGGTGGAACAGAGCATTTTGAGCTTTGGAGATATACACAAAGTAATGATAAAAAGTTGCTCAAATGTGTGAATGAAACAAAACACAACTCCAGGTATGTTTTTGATGAGGTAACAGCATACTAACAGGACTTAAAGCTCACAGGAGTCAGTTTTATGTAATATAGGACCTTTAAGAAATTACTGTCATTTAATTAAAAAAACAAACAAACAAATATATTACTACGCTGTCTTTTGTTATTGGATGAGAGTATAAAATGTTTTACTTATGTTTACTCATGCCTTGCTTACATAAACACTTTGTGGGTAGCAGAAGTCCTTCATATAAACTATTTATTCAATGTAGGTCCTTGACACATGGTAAACGCTCATTTATTTATTCATGTTTCTCCCTTTTGGCTTGCTCATTTTATTTATTCAGCATTGCTACACTAAACCAGTTGTGCAGTGCTTTCGCAAGTCCTCACCTCACTGGATGTCTTTACCAACTACGGTTTAGTCAGTGGATGATGTGTCTTGCCAAGGGACACAACAACAGTATGTGCTCAGACTAGAATCAAATCAAACTGGCAATTTTCTGGTTGGTAAGTTAAATTTAAGTTAAGAAATCCAAATCTCAACTGTACCATTTCATTTTACTATTTATAAACTTTCATAAAAGACTTGGTTGGTCAAAACAAAGTAGAAAAGTTGTGAAGTATGTTAAAAATATTCAGTAGCGTTGCTTTCTTCCATAAAGTGATAAAGTGTTTGGGTTGCCAGGTTGGGTCATTGCTATTCAGCCGGTGTATCTAACAGAGGTGTGATGATTGGCCCGGGATAATGAGCCTCGCTGAGAGCACGAAGCAGCCCACTCATCCGCACCTCAAACATGTCTACCAAGTCGAACAGAAAGCGAGCGCTTGTCTGAATGGAAGACTAGTTCGCGCACCTCTTTTGACCTTTGACCCCCCTCTGTGTGTCTCTCTCTCTCTCTGTCTCATCAATGTGCGGTTCTGGCTCTGATCATGGCTTTATATTTCCACAACTTTGATCACTCACCTTAGCTCACAAACGCAGGCCTGGGGGCAAAATCTGGCCCGCCGTGTAATTATATTTGGCCGGTGAGATCATATCAAATGTGCGTTAGAATTAGAATTTGAGTTTGACACCACTGCTTTAGCGCAAACTCATGTCATTTCCAGATTTATGTCCAATGAAATATGCTCTGTTAACAACAACTAGAAAGCTAACGCGCACTTCAAAATTTGGACACTGCAGACATATTTTGACCTAAAGAACTGCTTATATATATTTGTACTGGATCAAGATTTGCTGAAATACATGGAAGAATTGTGTACATGGTCTTGAATCAGAAGGATAAACTTGAGAAAGAACTATGAAAAAAATAAAAACAGGCAATAGTAAATGGCATGTTTTATATGAAGCTGAAGGACCCCATATTGGCTCGTGGTCCCTCACTCTTATGTTTACAGCCCTGGCAGAACTAGCTGTTTGTTTCAGTCACTGTTAAGTCATTTTAATTTGTATAATCATCTATAAATGTTTAATTTAATAGGTACATCTGTGAGAAAAACACATTTTTGTCCTCTAGAGCACAGATAACAAATGTGTTAACTATAAGACAGTGTCCACCAGCAATCTGACCAGTACAGACTATTACTGTTAGTTAGCATGCTAGCTAATAGTGTTCCATCCATAAAAGCTTCCCGGTCCAAACAGGTGCTCGCCTGGTTTTACAGTTTATGTGATTGCAACCTACAGCTGCAACAAAACGTCAACACTTGAGAGGCCAAATCCAAAAGTTTGTTTTTGTGGTGTGGGAATGTTGGCCTTGTGTAAATACTGGCCTGTCCACAACGAAAACAACACATTTTTGGCAAAACACATTGTTGAGTCAACATCCTCGAGGGCAGACTGTCTGTGAGCCTATAGACAACAGCCACTTTCTACGCAGTACGAGGCTTCGCTAAATATTCTTGAAATTGGTAGCAAAGGACAGTTTGATTTTACTTAAATGTCTTAACACAAAGTAGGATAGTGGGTTGACTCAGGTGGTACAGTGGTTGTTTAAAAACTGGAAGGTTGGAGGTTAGATTTTTCCAACTTATTTGGTGGTTTTGTCCTTGGGCATGACCCCTTTGTGTGTACCGGTATATGCTGAATGACTTTAGGACGATAACAGCGTACAGAGTGCCCTTAGAGTTCTACTAGAACAGGACTGTCCAAACTAAGGCCCCGGGGCCAAATGTGGCCCTCAGACAATTTTTTGTTGGCCGTCATGCCTCCTCCTAGACTGGCCCAATTGATCAGAAAGTATTTTTTACTACAAACTGAAGAGATTCTACCTCTATAACAGAATAATATCACACTGTATTGTGACACAGATCTAAAAATAATCTTCCAAGTTTTATTAAAGGTACAATGTCTCTGTCAAATATGTGCTAAATGCACCATCTGACTCGCTCTATTGACACTGGTCTGTGCCCCTCCGCTTCAAATATGTTTCAGTATGCGCCCTCGGAGAAAAAAGTTTAGACACCCATGAACTAGAGCATACTGATGTTGTGTCCTTGGGCAAAACATTCACACATCAGCATGGCCGGTGCAGATTACTGTCAAGTTTGTCTCAAGGCAATTGTGACGGCAGTGGGTCAGTGGGTTTGTCCTCTGATCCAAAGGCCGATGGTTTGAATGCCTTAGGTGCATACTGTCCTGTCCCTGGGCAAGACACTTAACCCCAGGGTACGAATGTGCAGCTGAGAGGCTCCATTTCCCATTCGAGGTATAAAGGCACTATTTAATTATGACTCTTTTTAGTAGCAGCTTACCAGTCTGCAATGTGAATGAATAATGCAATGTAAGGTGACTTTAACTATTCAAAAATACAATTTCAAATACATTTTTCATAGTACAATGATCAAAGGTACATTATAAACCTGTAGTAAGTATTTTTTTATGATCATGACTGAACACACTGGCTCTTCACATTGAAACAATATAATTCAAACTTCAAAACATGAATTACAGTAAATATGTGTGGTCACTAAACATATCCTCCTTATCTTTCTAGCCGGTGCCCATCGACGACTCGTTCTGCGGCCTCGACATAAACCAGCCTCTAGGGGGCTCCCAGCTGGTCACAGGTCACACTCTGTACACGGAGACCCGGGACCGCATGACCTCCGTGACCTCTTACGTCTACAACGGCTTCTGCGTGGCATTCGTCGGCACCAAGAGCGGACGCCTCAAGAAGGTAGGAACTGTTTACGATACGATTCTTCTGGCTGTTTGTGTGATACTGCAACGATTCTCAAGGATCTAAATGTGTAATACCTGATGTGAACAGAGGGGGTGCTAGAGAGCAGAATTTTAGGGGCTAGGTGATTATGAGTAAATTATTATGGCTGATGAAGGTGTAGTTATTAGAAAGTGTGAAGTACTTTACCTAAACTTAAGTTATAGGGTCAATGGAAAAAAGTAGATATTTATTTTGTTAAACTGTATAACAAATTGCACTTTTTGGTCACATGGTCACATTTTATATAGCAATTTTCGACCACTGAGTTTACTTGAGGGGAAAAAAAATGAATCGCTACTTTTTGCATATGAGTAATGTTCATTTTAAGTAATGGAAATCTAAGTTGAGCGCATGTGTTGGGCTTTCTCAGTGTATTTAAACCTGTAGTGACCGCACGGTAGCTTAGCGGTCAGTAACTTTTCCTTGTTGTATTTGCATGTGTGTGTGAGAGCATTGTGTAACTCTCAAAGTGCCATTCATTCTAATAGACTCCTGTTTTGCCTGTGGCTCTTAGGGTAAAATGAGAGTGGGTTATTTCACTGTAGAGGTGTGAAAACAGAGGACACCAGAGGGGTTAAAGGCTGCTGGCCACTTAATAATGATAGATTTCACACCCGCACCACAGGAAACGAGGTATTAGGCGAGATGGCTTGTTGACAGCACTGACGGTGAGGAAAGTGTGAAAAAACGTGAAAAAAAAAGCAAAAGTGAGACTGTCAATCACACATGTTTGGCTAGTTAATGTGGAACAGCTGCTGCAACTGCTTTAGCACCGCCGCCGCCGCCAGCTGATGCACTGGCGACTACACTGCAAAAAGACATATTTGTATTAGTTAAAATGTGTTGGTTTTGTCATACTGAACTAATTACATTTTTTTTTTTTTTTATAATTTTTTCGATGGATTTTGATGGATTTACCAACACAGCCAACTTGCACAGTGATAGAGCGTAACAAAGTAGTAAAGTATTGCACAAAAAAATGTAACTACACTGAAGTAAACAGGATATTTTTACCACTTTTACTTCACTACATTTGAGAGCAGGTATCTATACTTTCTGCTCCACTACATTTTTCACCAGGACTGCAAAGTAAAAGTATTTTTTATTATTGTTTGAGACCTGCTGAAAAGGCTAAGGGGTTTATTTTTACATGTATATCTATAAAATAAATAAAAACAGATAGAATAAAAAAGACTAAAGAAGATTCAGTGGTTTCGGTTGAACAAAATTCAGCACAAATCTTTATCAAAATCACTACATTTGAAGCTTTGTAAAACCTCAAAATCTGCACGAAATACTTTTAATTTTTACTCTTTAAGTACATTTTTAAACAGGTACTTTAATACTTTTACTTAAGTAGATATTTTCAATTCATGTTCATTTTTAGTTGTTTTACTCTGATATCTGTACTTTTAACAAGCATGTAACAAGAAACAAAATAAAATTCTTGTTACACCACTGTATTTGGCAAATATTTCTAACCACTGACGGAAAAGCTAATGACAACTAGCATGCTAACGCGCCCTTTCTTGATTATGGGGCAATAAAATGCTTTCCAATTAGATGCAGACAGCACGGAGGGGACACATTTTGACCTCAAGCACGCACTGGGGCGAGAGCGGCTTAGTGGTTAAACCGGTGGTCCCCCAAACCAAAAGGTCATGAGATCGATTGAAAGGGCAAGAGAAATTTTGCTCAAATCCACTTTTTGTTCTTTGTTTTTACCAATATGGCCAAGAATATTTAGCAAATATTTCTGCCTGCTATCAAGATGTTTCTATTTGTAAAGGAAAAAAAAGGAGAAAAAAAAGTCTGCAAGTGAATTTCCACCACAACTTTCACCAAATTTGAATTACAAAAAGCACAAAAATATATCAAACTCTCCTGGAAAGTAATGCCAAGTAATTTCAACGCAGTGCTGCCCTGATGTTGTGCGTTGAACGAGACCTAACGGTGCATTTTGACACAGTGCTGCCCTTGCATACTGATGGTGCTTCCATATACTGCTTGTAGACAGCTGGTGGAGGGATTTGTCAGGAGTACCGAGCCCCTCCTCCCACGGGGCCAGGCGGGCTTTGATTGACAGCTGCAGTGTGGCGCGGTGTGGCTGTAACTGGCTAACACACGTACACATTATGGGTTTTATGTGTCTTATGGGGACGTTGCATTGACTTGTGTTCATTTCCTGGAGACTGAACCTTAACCATAATCACTACTTGCCAAACTTTAACCTAATCCCCACGCTTAAAGGCGATGTACTCCTTCACAATTAAAGTAATTTATAATTCTGTTTTTCTAAAGTCATTTGGACACATTTCACACATTTTTCTGAGTCTGAATGCAGAAAATAGTGCCCCCTGTGTGTGGGCGCAGACGCTACATCCTAACGCCTGTAACTAATTTCCCCACTATGGGACAAATAAAGGTTTATCTCATCTTAAAGACATAGTGTGGAGTTTGGAGGTGGCTTGTCAGCTGCATGAGTCCATGGAAACATTAAAAGTTAAAGGCTAATATCTCTGAACTGCCTCCATTGAGATACATTTTATGCCATACTGTGGAACATTATAGCCAAAGGAACAAGATTTTCATGGAAACAAGCAGGAGGAGAAACAAGAGTCAGTGCAATAAAGACAACCAAAATGAAAAAGAACATGATTTTAATAATGTGAGAAACAAAGCTGGTTCATTTTAAACAGTTTACAATGGTCTAAAGTTATTCCAAACAACCTAATTATTCACCATGATGAGTTCATAAGCGCTTTCCACAACTGTGAGAGATGTGTGTGGAGTTTTGCCATGACAGAAAGTTAACAGCAACTAGCATGTGGAGAATAAAATGCTTTCTAATTAGATGCAGACATAATTTTGACCTTAAGAGCTGCTTATGCAATATATCTATACTGGGGCAAGAGAAATTTAGCTCAAATACATGTGGAGACAATCAGGTGTTATAATTCATATCATAAGTGTAAATCTTGTTGTTAATTGAATAATAAAGAAAGTAGAGGTGATTTTTGTCCTTATAAAGATGGCAGTCCTCATAATGTGAATGTGTGTACAGATTTTAGTCCCCACAATGTTGTAAATACTCGGCCACACGCTGCTACCCCAACGCAACAGCTGCATGGAGACTAAAGCTATTAAAGTCATAATAAAAAAAAAAATCAAAGGGACATCTACATTAGGCTTAGACTGGGGATTTCATTCATTTGTCTGGAATGTTCCACAATATGGCATTAAAGTTATCATTTATTGATATATATATTTTTTATTCTTCAAAAATACCCTGGAAAACAAACTCTTTCTGTGAGCAGGGTCTCTTTGCTCAACAGCCTTGTGGCATCAACTACTTGTCTCTACGAAGAACGTTAATGCCATACTGTGGAACATTCCAAGCAGAGCAATAATATCTCCGAGACATACAGGAATATCCAGCAGTGTGAGCCAGTAAAGCCGGTTTTATACTTGTTCATGCAAAATCTTTAATTCAAGTCTGACAAGGGATCCTGGGTTATTTTGGTCTCCTTCTTTCATAATTAAATCAATACACCAATCAGGCAGCGCTGGCGAGGGCATTCATTCTGTCTAATCCTACTCAATAATGGAGAGCTTTTTCTCCTTGGTTGAAATGGACCACGATGAAGCTCTGTTTTCATCACATAACAGCTCTTGTTTTAGTTTTGGGCTTTCAAGGTGCAAAATAATGGTTTAAATGTGTTCATTTTAATATCATAGTCTGTATAAGAAGTGGACTAAGTGAGTGTTACGTCACCCGTAACGTTCAGTTCCACTCAGGCGAAGTTCAGCGAAGCTAGCGAGTATCATAGCAACCAAAGAGGCAATCTGGAGCGAAGCTGTGGAAGGTAACGCCTCTTTCCCGCCCATACCGCTGGTTTAACGGGGAACGGGCAGTTAGCAACGCTGTCAATCAAACCTGTTGCTAGGGAAAGAAGGCAGCTGCTATGTCTCTTATTAACGTTCATAGCTTGATTTATGAACACAATTTAAAATAAAAATACTAGACTCATATAGAGCGGGTCAATACGAACATACAAAGACCAAAATGACGAGTCTGACAGCAGCATTTACAGAGTCAATGGAGCTGGAAGTGTGCCCATGCTCACTTCCTGTTTCTAACGCGTCGGCTAGCAGGTTAGCAATGTTCATTTATACATACAGTCTATGGTTAATATGAAGCATGCAAATTTCTGAAGTGGAAAAGTTTATGATTTAGTATTTGTGAATGTTTTGTTAACTTCACGATCACTTCACGGCACACTAGTTTACTGGTCGGCGTTTCCTTTATTCACAAACAAAAATGGTAGAAAAACGGTTCCTGTCCAAATGCTAAAAAGGAAAAATTTTAAAAGTCTTGATTGTTACCAGGGCAATCAAAAATGTTCTGGCAAAAATGGCCGTCCCTTTGTCGAATGAGCGCACAATAGAATTTTAATCAAATCGTGTTCCAATACTTTCATATCAGCTCGGGACTTTTTAATCAAGAGGTCTGTTGCCAATCCGTCAGTAAAAAGATGTTGTTTGGAGTAAATCTTGACAATTTTCTCATGTTAAGTGGCACTGAATGGAAGTATATCTTGTTTATGCTATTGCTCTGTCTATAGTTTCTTAGTTTTTAATGAGAAAAATGCACCAAAATGCTTTAAATGTATTCCTTTTTTCTCCGTAGTGCTCAGACATTGTTCCTAGCACTGCACACGTGACTACTCCAATCGAGTTTGCCCTTTACGGACGCTCCCATTTCCACATGTATGCAAAACAGCCATGCCCGGGGATTCCTCACATGACCATGACTGTAACCATGGTAACCACAACAGCACAAGAATTCACCGGGATCTGAGGGACGCCACGTATAGAGGGAAGGTGCTATGCCCAAACGAATCCACCAAGGAGCGAATACACCCGAACAAGGTCATTATGGAGAACATTGTAGCTGTATATTTATTTAATGTTTTGTGTGACATTACAAGAATCGGTAAATATTTGAGTAGTCCTGGCCTCACTGGGGTTTAGTCAGCTTTTATGCAGCTTGTCAGTTTCATTTATGTTAAACTAACTCCCACTAGTCTCTGAAGTGGATGTGTTAAGCTCCTGGTTGTCAGAATACAATAGCACCACAATGATGTCTGGAGAAAAGCTAAAATGAATTATGATGAAACACAGCGCAGTGGCAGAGTAGTTAGCCTCGTTTTTTTGAAGAAGGTTGTGAGTTGAGCTCCTAATGTAAGTATCAAAGTCATGTTTACTGTGGTGAAGCGTAGTGTCAGACAGGTTAGCTTCGTTTTCGAAGAAGGTCGTGGGTTCAGTTTCTAACCATGGCCATGCTTTGTATTTATCACTAATTACCAGTATTTCTGTGTCTTCTATGGTGCTAATGCTACTTATCCATGGAAAACTCAGGGCTGTTGCCATAGCGATTAACAATTCAAAACCAAACGTATCTTTAGACTGGCCAACCGTCCTCAAAATGGCACCTTAGAGAGTATAGAGCAGGAGTCTCAAACTCAAATTATCTTGGGGCCGCAGGAGGCAGAGTCTGGGTGAGGCTGGATATTCCACAAAAAAAACAGCTTTGTTAAAACCTTCTCAAACGTCATCGCTGTTTTCAACGTACATGAGGAAATATGCCAATTCTTGTAGATTTTATGGATATACATCATTATTTGTTTAATCTTTTGTGATGGGAGTACACAGCGCGAGTGACGTGTGTTTGGAACCTTCTACACGCAACATGGTAACGCCACATTAACATTAAACTTTCATATTGTCCTGTGGGCCACAAAATATCGTCTCATGGGCCACAATTGGTCCCCGGGCCGCGAGTTTGAGACCCCTGGTATAGAGCGTTTGGGTAAACATCATTGGTTGACCGGTCAGATTCACCGATCCACAGGTTGGCAGCGCGATTCCAGCTCCCACAGATAAATGATGTTGTTGTGTCCTTGGGCAAGACACATTAAACACCTTGCCCCTAGTGTCTGTGTACACTGGTGTATGAATGTGTGTGTGAATGGGTGAGTGGTTCCTTGTTGTAAAGTGCTTTGAGTGACTCGAAGGTGGAAAAGCGCTATATAAATGTGTGACCATCTACATTTCTTTTTTTCTTTATCTCTCAGTAATTTCACTCTCATTTTCTCGTAATTAATACTCACAGAAAGTACATACTGGTGGTTCATTATCCATTCTAGGGAGATAAACAATGTTGTAGTGATCTCAAAGTGCAAAGTCTTGTTTTCAAAGTTAAAATTTTAAGTTTCTACATTTGAAATAAAACCTCAAAATAACAATATAATGAGATCGAGGTTCCTGTTGTTGTTGTGCCGAGATGTACTTTTGAAATGGCAGACAACAGACGTGAACTTTCCGAGCCCTTCTGTCACTAGCGTGTGCTTGGAGTGAAGCATGTTGACATCTCCTGCATATATTTGAATCCGGGGGTACATTAGAGTGATGCATAGATAGGAAAACACAATACAACTGTCCACATTATTACAAAATTTATGAAGCCTGAACTTGTACAATGAGGATACGCACGGCACAGATTCCACATCACACGTATTTATTACGATTAACCGTGATTTTATTTTGGTTTTGGTGGAAGCGAAATTGTTGCAGTTCTGTTACATTATTCATTTGTTTACATTGGGGGTGTTATCCGCGGGCTCCCTTAGGTGTCACAGGGATTGGGAGCATTGGGTGACCTGGTGATGAGCCGGTACCTCCTCTGTTCCATGTAGATAAGCTGCTCTGGAGCTGTCTGAGGCAAAGACGGGGTACAGCACAGTGCCAGCTACGAACATCTGAGTGTGTACATGGTAGATTTATGCTTGTACGGACGAATATGATTTTGTTTGGAGGTTGTTTGGAGGTATTTATTTTGTAAATTGGCATCTGGGTGTTATTATGGCCTTTTACGAGACTACATTACATTGTCCGTCACCTGCTTTTATCCATGGAGGTGTATTGCTTTGCTCACATATACCTCAAAAACATGTACTCTTACAGTGAGCAGGCTCGCCTCTTCACAGATCTGACCTGTTACTTAATGTGGTTGGGTCACTTGCTTGAACATACATACTCTAGCAAGTGATATAGTACTTTTCCACCTTCAAGACACTCAAAAAGCTTTACACCAAGGAACCACTCACCCATTCACACACACATTCATACACCGATGTACACAGACACTGGGGACGAGGTGGACTAAGTGTCTTGCCCAAGGACACAACAACAGCGTTCATCTCTGGGAACTGGAATCGCACCGCCAAAATGTGGGTCAGTTGATCGGACCACCACTTTACCAATGATGTTTACGTCGAAAGCGGGATTTGAACCACCAACCTTCAGATCAGCGGACACTCTACAAACTAAGCTACTGCCACCCCATAAATATATAAGTTTAATGTCATACTGTGGAACATTCCAAGCTTGCAGTAGCATCACCATGGATAGAAATGACATAGTGCATCATTAATGTCGTGTTTTGTCGCAGTGACATAGTTAAAAGCAGATATACTACATTAACCATGATGCTTTGCGCTTTGCTTTTGCACAATGCATCGAAAGTGACGTAATACAATTATAAAACGCATTTTTGTCCTGGATCTTTTGAAATATGGAGCTAGCACAAGCAAAACAGTGGCATTAAAATCTAAATATATACCGTACAGTGAGGTTTAGACCAAGAAACATGATCTCACGAGCCGATTGGTAAGTGCTACGTGGGAAAGAAATACAAGTAGCAAGAAGGGACAGATGCTCGGGAAGGAAGCAGGCAAGCGACTGTTGAAATTCAGCTCTGCCAAAGGAACCAGGCCTGCACCACTGCTTGTAATTGGATTGGCTCCATTCCCAAAGAATTCCCTCTCCTCCGCACACACACACAATCTCCTAGCATCCCTCCTGCTCCAGTCCTTACACCCCTCCTTCCTCCTTCCCTCCTTCCCTTACTCCTGCCCCCCCGACGGCCAATTCCTTCTGTATTCTGGTGTGTTTCCTGAGATTTGCTGGTGCATGGAGAAACAGCAGGGATAGTGGGATAGTGTTGTCCAATACAAGGCTTTGGAGGGGATTTATTGAGGAAGAGGGGTTAAGAGGTGTGGAGCAGTGAGCAGCCAATAAGGTGAGGACAATGGAGGAAACACTTAAGACTTGTACAGTGTCGCTGCTACCGAGTCAAGATGGTGGAATTCATAACGGATTTCAGGCGCACTGTTATATGCAACATTCTAAAGACCTTTTTTCCCAGTTGATAAGATACAATATGTAGTTTAAAATTGCTAGTCACTACGTCAAATTTCGTAATTTTGTATCATTCTGAAACAGTGACATGACAACATTCAAGTATACCTATGCATGGGTTTCAGAATGATGGATAATGAGGACCGTTGCCATGGTAATTGACGATTTATAACTAAATATTATATCTTTTGACTAGTAAAAAGTCCTCAAAATGTCACCTAGAACAAATTAAGCTGGAACTAAGGTGGCAGAATTGGTAAAAATGAAGATGTGTTTGGGTTTATGGTTAATATCTCTGTAATTACTGCACCTATTCACGTGATACAAAAACTGGTGCAAAGTTCTACATCTTTGTCCGAATAAACAATAAACATTTGCTTCAGAAAGTGTGATTATTCAACCCCCAAAGATATGATTTTGTGGATCCAATCACTAAGGAGCAATAAGGTTAAAAATGGATATTTCTTTCAAAACAGTGACGTGTCCATAGAGTAATATTTATGACAGCGTTTACTTTCAACAACCTCGCTCCACATTGGCTCTTTGGTTGCTATGATACTCACGGTCAGAATTATAACTATGGAACTTGACTCCAAATTTGTAACTTCCAGCCTCGTTGAGCTTCATTTGACTGAAACTGAATGCTATGAGTGACATTACATTCCCTTAACCCATTTCTTTATAGAGTCTATGGTTTCAATGTCCTGTTTATTGGCGACATTTTGTATTGAATTGTTAATTTCTTTGACAACTTTACTTTGCAACAGTCTGAAACACATGGATCGGCACGTGCCCTCCCTCTGAAATCATGTCATCAGTTTCTAGATGGTAACAAACACTACCTATAAAAGTGTCCTGACAGTTCTATAGGGTTACAAAAGCGTGTCAGAGATGGTCTAAAAGGCCCTGCGGACTTGTGGGTGGCACCTCCAGGCAGTGATTGATCGCGCAGGCCAGAAGATGTGCACCTCAGCAGAAACGTGGGGCCAATCGATAATGCGAACCTCCATGTGTTTTCTATAGCTACACTAAAAACAATTATGATTATTATGTTTGGGCGAAGCTTTCATGCCAAGTACTACAGTGGAATGACAAATAAGGAATCAAATTGCTCACATAGATTTTATAAGGTTTGTTTTTACATTAAACATTCTTGGACAAATGCTGACTTGGACAAATAATGCAGTTAGCTGGTTTATTTGAGGACATGGTGTTTTTGGCTTGTTCCGCAGCTTTGCAGATCACAGCAAATAAAGTTTGCCTGTTTTTTACACGAAAGCTTTTTAAAAACAATTTAGTAAAACAATATTGATTTGGCTGGAGGAATTTGCTTTCACGATATGCCTGGTTGAGTCTCGATAACATATGTTAAGACACGGGTGTCCAAACTATGGCCCGGGGGCTAAATGTGGCCCTCAGACTAATTTTTATTGGCCCTCAGGCCTTCAGGTGAACTGGCCCAATTGATCATAATCAGTACTTTTTACTGCAAATCTGAGTAATCCTACCAATATAACCTAAATAACATACAGACCTAATATTAATACGTCAAGCCTTATTTAAAGTACGGAGTCAAAACTATGTTAAATGCACCATCTGAATCATCCACTGTATTGACCACTGTGGCCCTCCATGTCGAATATTTTTCAAGATATGGCCCTCGGTGAAAAGAGTTTGGGCGCCCCTGTGTTAAGGGAACATTTATTAGATCCACAATGGGGAAATTTTAGTGTTGCAACGCAAAACACAAGAACAGCAGGATCTTAAAAATATACATTCAAAAATGATGAAATTAACAATTTGACAATAATAATGATAAACACTCTCAATGCCATATAGTAAGTTTAAAGTCATACTGTGTAACATTCCAAGTAAACCCATAATATCTCCAGAAGACAATCAGATGGAAACGTTACATAGTGCCCTTTAAGACAATTTTGTTGAAGTGGAAGAACTACTAAAAATATGGTCTTGGTCTAATCTTGTTCTTTCTAATCAAGACTACTATACAACAATTCAGAAAACATGTTGTAGTATTAGTATTGGCTCAAAAAAGTATGTAGTTTTAGTAGTCATTAGTATCTGAGCATCAGTTTACTTTATAATCACACTTTGGAACTAAATACAAAATTGCCTGCTTAATTGTTAAAGGTTTGGATGGAAATAATTACAGTTTGACCCTATAGTTCAAGTCTATCAGTAATATTGTTTTATCAGAGACACGTTACTATGGCACACTATGGTTAACCCACATCACAACAATATCTTATGTGCAAACCATTCATGAATTCACATCACTAAAACATTGCATCACTTAAATTGGCTTTGAATCCGAATTGACTGCGTGTGATTCACTTTGCACTTGACTCTCCCACGAGGGCTCTGGGATTGGTGGGAAGAAACAATAGCATTAAGCGGGAGAGGAGCCGGCCCTTTGATACAGGCGGAGATGGAGGGCACAGCTGCACATGTAAAATTGGATGCTGAAACTCATCCTCACTGTAGATGACTGAGGAGCAGAGAGCAAGTCCTGCACAAGCACATTAGGGATCCCCTGGTTAATCACACTTCATTCCCACATTGTTATAGTGAGAATTTACCACTGAGAATGACTCCTGGTGCGGCACTGATCCTGCATGACGATTGTTAGTTGGAAGTCAAGACATGATTGGCCTTTGAAATCTCTTTTGGCTCGGTTAATGGGTTGTGTTCATATGGCTTCTAATAGTTTAACATCGGGGTGGAGGGCGGGTCAGAATTCTATGGTAGAATAGGCATTGTAATTGTCAAACTGTGGATATTTGACCTGGTTTATGGTTAATTGCTGCGTTTCAAATGGCGTCACACCAATATGTTTTAATACAAATGGGGGACAGCTAAAATTAAAATCGTTAAAATGCTGCTTTTTGTTGTTATATAGTGAGTTCTTGGGTTTAGTCTATAGTAGAAATGATAAGGTTTAAACATTTGCCTTGAAAATCATAAAGTAAATTCACAAAGTAGGATGTAATCAATATGAAAAACAGGTTCTTTGGGTCTGGGTATGACCAATCGGGTTATATAGACCACTGCCCTGCTTCGAAACTATAGATTGTTCGTTATACAGTGGTCCCTCGTTTATCGCAGCGGTTATGTTCTAAAAATAACCCGCAATTGGTGAAATCCGTGAAGAAGCAGCTATTATTCTATATGTTTTGCAGCTGTAAAACCCCTCACCACACACTTTATACACTTTTCTCACACAGGCATTATCATTTTCTCACATTTCTCTCTTGTTTAAACTCTCTCAAAGTTCAAACCTTCATAGGCGCCTTTGTCGGTGCAGAAAGTTTCATCGACATTGTGGGTTTTGTCGGGGAGAAAACTTTCAAACATACAGCACTTCAGAGTCACACTGCAATACAACGTTTATGTCAATTTGTCTGAACACATTCTGTACTGTACAGGAGACACGGCACGGAGGAGACTGATGGACAATGGTCTACAGTCCAACAGCCAATCAGGACGCAGAAGGATGGGAAAGGTGAACCACGATATACCAAGGGACAACTATAATACTTACTTATATGTAGTTCTAGCCATATCTTCAACACAACGCATTTTCCATCATGCTTTGTGAAGTCATTACGCTACATTAGCTCGCCGTTAGCATCTGGACTTCAAAGCTTGGTTCAGGTGCTTGACCGGACAGACATGCTCTTTAACTGGTTAAATTAGCAAGAACGCAGCGTGGCCGTCTCGTGTGGCAAAGCAGCATGTGTCCTGGAAAAACATTAGCGTAGCGAGGCCGGGGATAGCAGCTGAGGCTAATGCTAAAAGTGTTGGCGACTTGAAAGAGCGGGACAGGCAGCTGCTCCTCCGAGGCCCCTGCGGACAAGTGGTCGACTCCCCCCCCCCCATGACCCACGCCACCCCCGCCCCCACTCCTCACCTGCTTCATGTGCTGGCTCCGCTTTGCTTTGCTTTGCTGTTAGGTCTGCTGTTTTATATGGACATGACAGAGCAAGAGCAGCTGGCGGTGTTTGTTTTCAGTCCAAACAATGCATTTGCTATGACCCACCTGGACCGTCCCTCAGGTTATAAACTGAGAAAGTGCAGAAAGGCACAACACAGCCAAGGCAAACTTTCAAAGGGCTACAGCAGGGAGGGATGAGGAAAATAGAAAGTGTTTGATGATGGATTTGGTTGACAAAATATGCAAAGGAAGACTCCCAGACCAGGTGGGGTTGTTCGGTGTGGAATTTGCATGTCCTGCCTGTACGTGGGTGGGTTTGCTTGTATTCCAGTATCTGCATCACACTACAACATGCACACTATGTTATTCGTCTTAAAAGATGGGTCAAATGCAGTAGACCGGGATCAATAACATAGGTTTCTTACTTTTTTGAGAAAATAGCTTGTAAATAAAGGTGTACTATGTAACTTTTTGGCAAATTACTGCAGCTTTTGTATCTCTCTTGCATTTATTTAACCTTGAAAAACCTGCATTCTTACTGTGAACGGGATCGTCTCTCCACAGATCTGAGCTGTGACTTGGTCTGGTGGCATCTCCTGCTCTTCTCCATCGAAATAGATACTCTGGAACATTCCAAGCAAAGCCAGAATATCTCCATATAGACGGAAAAGTTGCATAATGCCTGTTTCAGCGAATTCTGTCGAGGTGGTAGAACTCGTCTTTCTCTATTTTCAATATTTTTTGGTCATATTTTTTAACAATTTACGCGTTTCTAAATTGGTTTTCACATTTCTACACCAGACGTAACAATTTTCCCATTGAAAAAAGACCATTACAACTAAAAAGCGTCGCCGTAATTGCCGCGTGATAACATCTCTTTTCAATCATCACAGTGTAAAATCCTGGACAAGCCCCCAATTTCTATCATGTCACTCACTGGCCACCGTACCACTTTGTTTAAGAAATCTAATTATAAATCTGCACAACAAATACACGCAGGTCTTTGTTTGACTTGTGTTGAATGGAAATGAAATGTACACTGAACGCACCTGTTGAAAAAGCCCGAGCTAGCATAACAAGGCTAAACAATGAGATGATGCTTTGTGAATGACAGCTGCCAGTGTGATCCCATTAGCCTCATCTTCAGGTTTGCCGAGCTGTAAATGACCTGCCATCGTTTTAATCAGGCTAAACAGTCGCACCGCCGCGGTTTGGCTAGCGGCAACAGAGAGAGGAGCACATACCCTGCAGTTATTGTTGCTGGTAATGGAGTTCTCACTTCAGCAGATTGTTAGAGAGATAGTGAAACGTGAAACGATCTACAGCAAGAGTAAACCTATTTGGTACTATTTAGGAATACCAAGATGAGTCAGATTTCATTTCAGTCGTGATCTACAGTAGGTGCACGATGTAGCCTTGTTGGTTGGGGATCGGCTGCCCGCTTGTGTCCATGGAGATGTTATTGTTTTACTTGTATCACATTAAAACGTCATCTATTGCAAAGGCAGGCAGATGATGTCACCGGGCCACGTGACAGGTCAGATCTGTGGAAAGGCAACCACAGTCAGAGTACAAATGAACACAGGGTAATTTTGAGCATGCCAAAAAAAAAACCCCAAAAAAACATCAAGTCGCTCTGGAGTATAGGTAAAAAAAATGCATAATAATGAAGAAAAAACACGGTTGTCAGTGTGACCATAATGAAGATGTGAAATTTTATATTATATTCCACATATAAGTCACATCTGAGTATCAGTCGCACCCCCGGCCAAACTGAAAAGAAAAAAAAGTGCGACTTATAGTTAAAAAAATACAGTAGATCATCTTTAAGTCTATGCTAGAAACTTAATATAACTGCGTAAAATAATTTGTTTTAGCACTGCTGCAAATAAATTGATATCTGGCTGCAGGTTTATATTTAAAAATAAATCAGCTATATTACGAAGCAAAAGTTGTTGTAGTCCTGATTTACACTGAACATAATTCTAATAAGTAAATATCACAGACTGTATAAAGAAGTGGACTAAGTGAGTGTGACATCACCAGTCAAATCAAGCTCATCGAGGCTAGCAGTTATAGCGGAGAATTTCCATATAGTTCCATATTTGCAATTCCGGGAGCAGGCATTTAGCAACACTGTTAATCAAACCTGTTGCTAACGCTAGCAGGAGTGACCTTGGGGAAAGAAGGTACCTGATTTGTCTGTTATTAATGGTCTTATCTTGATTTTTTGGCACAATATCAAAATAAAAACACCAGCATCACGTCTAGTGGGTTAATTCGAACATTTGAAGACCAAAATGACAATCTTAACATTAGCAATTACAGAGAGAGGTGCAACAGTTTTTCAATAGAAAGTGAATCGATGCCAGAGTCGATGGAGCTGGGAGCGTGCTCATGCTCACCTCGTGTTTGGAATGTAGAGGTTAGCAGGTTAGCCATGTCCATTTATATGTACAGTCTATGGTAAATACCTAGTACCTAAAAGAGCTGTAGAGTTTTTTTTTTAGTTTTTTTTTTCCTTTGTGTAAATTTTTGGGTCTGTCCTGGATAGTAGTGAGACAACAGCATGCCTGTACTGGTATTTACTGAGAAAAACAAAATAATTTCAATTGCATAGGGCTTAAGTGTACTCAGTTTAGAAACATTCACAGACATCTCTTCCTTTGCTGCATTATTCCTGTAATCTGCTGTAATCCCCATTGCCTTTTAAAGAATGGCAGGTATGTCTGTTCACTTCTGTGTGTCGTGATGTCTTTTGTTACCTAATTGCCATATACATCTCTCCAGTTAATCTAATGAGCGCTGTGCTCATTGACTTGTGAAGTACCAGGATGTGTCTGTGTGACCTTTATGAACCTGGCCCCCACTTGACCCCCTCCGGCTCTGCTCTTAACTCCGAGACATAAGAGACACGACACCTCCCAGGAAGCAGGGGGCGGTGTCTGTCATGTCTGTGTATGGAGCCCCATGCCATGTCTATGTGTAAGGTCCTATTTCTAGTCCTGGTTTAGTCCTGGTTTAGTTTTTTGGGCTGTTTTAACATGAAATTGTGCTAAACCAATGCAATCATCCACATCCCTGCATTAAGCTGTTTCCTATTAAGATTGCCTGGTTTTAGCACTGCAGGTTGCCATATATTCAATACAAAATGCCGCAGTTTAGTCGCTGAAAAGATGCTTTTATTTTCCTTCTGTCAACAGTGGTTTGAATTTGCTTCACGCAGTGCCCCGACATTGAATTACTTTTTGATGTGCCTCTTTGAAAAGTGCCCTTCTTCTTATACCTTTGCTCCGTCTGCAGTATACCTCCATTTTTGTTTTTAAAATGCGTCCTCGCTGTCCACCTGCTTTCCCCTCTAATTTACTCAACGCTCTTTCACTTATTTGTCTTTTCCTGTCTCCTTCCCTGGCATACTTATCTCCCTCTCTCTCTCTCTTCTCTCTTTCTCTCTCACCTCATCCTTTTTCTCATTCATTCTGTCTCTTTCTTCCTCTCTTCTTCCCCTCAACCATCTCAGTCCCTTTCTTTTTCTCTCTCTTTCTGTCTCCTTCCTCTCCTGTTTTCTATCCCCTTCCCCTTTTCTCGCTTTCTCCTCTCTCTCTCTGTCTGTCCCTCTTGCTCTCCCTCTCTTCTTTGCCTCGCTCCCTCCTCCTCTCTCTTCCTCCCTCCTCCTCTCTCTTGTTCCCCCCTCTCTCCTCTCTCTCCCACTTCCTTTTCTCTCCCTTTCCTCTCCTCTCTCTTTACCCATTCTTATCCCCTGTCTCTTCCTCTCTTGCCTCATCCTTTTTCTCTTTCATTGTCTCTTTCTTCCTCCCTTCTTTTCCCTCGACCCTCTCCCTCCCTTTTATTTTCTCTCTCTTTCTCCCTCCTCCACTCTCTCTCGTCCCTTTCCCCCCCATCACTCCCACCGCCCTTCTCTCTTTCCCCTCTCCTCCTCTCTCTCTACCACTCTTATCCTCTCTCTCTTCTCTTTCTCACCTCAACCTTTTGTCTTTCATTCAGTCTGTTTCTTCCTCTCTTCTTTCCCTCAACCCTCTCCCTCCCTTTCATTTTCTCTCTTTTTCTCCCTCCTCCACTCTCTCTCGCCACTCTCCTCCCTCACTCCTACCTCCCCTCTCTTTCTCCCTCCTTCCCCTCAGTCTCCCATCCTTTCCCCTTTTTCTCGCTTTCTCCTCTCTCCCCCCTTCTGTCTGTCCATCTCTCTCTCCCTCTTCTTTGCCCCGCACATTCCTCCTCTCTTATTCCCCCCTTTATTCTCTTTCTCTCCCCTTCCCTCTCTCTTTCTCCAGCTAACACTATTACAATGACACAGCCTTCCCTGCAGTGATCTCATTTATCACATTCGGAGCAGTTCACTGTCGCTCATTCCTCCCCCTCCTCTTTCCCTCTCTCTTTCTCTCCCCCTCTCTCTCTCTTTCCTTCTCTCTCTCCATTCTCTGCCTCTAATTGCTTGCTCTTTTCTTTTGCCGGCATCTCGAAGGAAGCGTTTTTCATTATCTAACAACCAGAGACAAACGCTCACACGGCACGCACACATTTTTCAAAACTACTCAACGACACATGGATTTTCAGCCATGGGCGTATTGCCGTCGCCCGTGGTTACGCCAAAATCCCATAAGACGAGACGACAAAAGCACTCGCGGATGTAAATATGTTGGGTTTCGTATTCATTAATTCATTTGTAAGATCACGGATTTTGTGTTTGTTCATTTCGTTGTTGTATCGGCTGGTATTTGTGCGCGATAAATGGGCGACAACTCAAGCGGCTTCGTAATAAGGCTTTACTTCAGAAGTGAGATTAATTACGGCACTGTTGATTGGTTTAGCGAAAGCATTTTACTAGTTGCTCTTTTAGATCTGATGAACAGCATTATTACAAACATAAATACGCGGAGAACGGCCTCTTGGGTTTAGATGCATCGACGGTGAAAGTAATTATGTGAATCAGACAACACAGTATTGTCCTAAATTAGCATCTGGAACACAATATCGTATGAATTTTAAAAATAAAGGCCTCTATGAACTTAAGTGTGAAATTCAATTATGTATGAGCACGAGAGGGCAAAACGTGGAAAATTCAGGGTTTCTTCGTCGTTTGCTGGGATGGAATTGCGGCGTAGTGGTTAGCAGTCTTGCCTCACAACGAGAAGGTCTTGGGTTTGATTTCCGGACTGATTAAGGTCCATCTGGAGTGTGTAGTTTGCACATTCTACTTTTTTTGGGGTGTTTCAGGTTCTCTTATAAGATGTTCCATGGAGCGTGGGTGTATGCTGTTAAACCTCCTAGAATACGTTAGCCTAATGTTAAACCAATGGAGATTTTAAGATGCTAAATGCTAAACTTAGCGTTAACTCAGGTGACCCAGTGGCAGTTAGGTTGTCCCACGTCAAGCAGTAACATGAGGTGAGAACTACCATATTTTTGGACTATAATTCACACTTTTTTTCATAGTTTGGCTGGGGGTGCAACTTATTATGCATATTTTGCCTGGTGCAACTTATACTCAGATGCGATTTATGTGTGAATTATATATTTTTTTCTTCATTATTATGCATTTTTTGGCGGATGCGACTTATACTCAGGTGCGACTTATACTCAGATGTGATTAATGTGTGAATTATATGTTTTTTTCTTCATTATTATGCATTTGTTGACATGTTGATTAATATGCACTGTCCTAATTAAAATAAATAAATAAATAAATAAATAAATAAATTTTTTGGCTGGTGCGACTTATACTCAGGTGCGACTTATACTCCAGAAAATACAGTAGTTAATTTTTGTCGTGGTCCAAACTTGTTCCTCGCTAACCTTGTGCATTCTGACCGTCCTAATCATTCAGCACGATGAGTTGATAAGCAATTTTCTCTACTCTCAGCGATGTGGAGTTTTGGTAAAGCTAACAACAACTAGCATGCTAACACACACCGCCTAATAGATTCAGACAAATCTAGTCAAGGCTACATTAGGACTAAAGTGAACGCTGCCTTAGTTACGTTTCCAGTTTCCGCGCTGACCTTGCTGCGGTGACGCTCAGAGAAGAAGTAAACATCTTTAGGACAAAAACAGTGAATCGGACGAGAGGGGCCCGTCAGAGTGGATGTCTGGAGCCGTGCCAGGACTTATTGATTTGCTTTACAAAGCGCTTGAATGGGCCAGATAACTGTGATTAGCCAATTCATTAGTGCGGGCTGCAGAGTGCTCCCAAATTAGATAAACCGGAGAAGAGGAAGGACAGAGCAGTCAGGGAGCGTCCTTACTTTGTCAAATTGTACAGAAAGTCCCACTACAGGAGGTGATAGTGGCACTTTGAGTAATCCCATTTTAATAAAAGTTAGTACACTGTGTTCAGTTTCATTTTCGAATTTGATAACAGTGAGATTCTAATAAAGACTTCTCATAATAACAGATGTTTTTGCACTTTCAGGGAAATAAAAAAAAAAAAAAAAAAACGCTGTGCATTTTTGTTTGATGAAAGCAACAGCTGGAATTGGGGAACAAGTCAACAAGTTTACTGAGATGTGGGTGTGTTTATGTAACTACAAACTTTTTCAAATTTAAATCGTATTTGATGAAATTTAGAAAAAGTTTTTTATTAGGTCAACCTTTCATTGTGAAACGTGAAACTAAGCTCAAAAACATTGCCTTTGAATGGAAAGTTACTACAGTCAGTGGTGGAAGGTAACAAAGTACGAGTAATAAAGTACTGTACTTGAGTAGAATTTTTAAGTATTCGTACGTTTCTTGAGTAAATTTAACGGTAGACACTTTTTACTTTTACTTCACTACATTTGAGAGCAGGTATCTGTACTTTCTACTCCAATATATTTTTGAACTGGACTGAAAAAAAAAAAGAAAAATGTAAAAAGTGCTTTTCTTATGATTTGAAGTGTTATTTTTACCATGTTCATGGTTAAATCCTGACTAAAGTTTTTGAGTTCAAGCTTCAACTTTGAGCAAACAAAAATATGCACAAAAAACATCAGTAATTTCGTATATTGCAACTGTACCAAAATATGTGTCATTTTTAAATTAATGTCACTATATTTAACACACAAATAAACAACACTTTTTACTTTTGAAGTACATTTTTAAACAGGTACTTTAATTGAGTAACTTTTTACCTCTGTAACTGTCCTTTTACTTGCACAGTCGAGTACTTCATCCACCTCAGAATATAGAAGGATAAGTGTGTATTTTTCTGTTTGTAGTTGGAGTAGTGGTACATAACAAAGCAGATAATCCTTTTGAATAGATTGCGTTCATGTTGTACAATTTGAAGCTTATTTTTAGCTGGAGCGCAGGGGCCTGAGTAACTCTTTTTATTGAATCACTATTTGTAAGATTGGCTCCATAAACTCGCCCTATTAAACTTACGTCTCAAAGTCCTTTCAGCTGTAGTAATGCCTCCCCTTTTTGAAGTTATTCTGGGGAAAAAAATACTTTCACCTTTGTTTACTCCTGCTAACAGAGAAGACAATGACCTTTGTGCTAGTTTTTGTTTAATGTAGATAGGCTCTGTGCACGGGCGCGCTCACCAATTGAAATTCAAATTAATTCAAATAAAGATGACCCAATTATTTTTTATATGTAGAATTTAATATGTATTATGCCTCAAAATTAGCATTATGATCTGGAGTGTGTAGTTTGCTCATTCTCCCATTTCTGTGTTGGCTTTTTTTTATGTTCCAGGTTCTCCTATAAGATGTTCTATGGAGCTTGTGTTTATGCTGTTATACCTCCTAGAATACGTTAGCCTAATGTTAAACCAATGGAGATTTTAAGATGCTAAATGCTAAACTTAGCGTTAACTCAGGTGACCAAGTGGCCTATTAGGTTGTCCCACGTCAAGCAGTAACGTGCAGTGACAACTACCATTTTTTCATAGTTCAGATGTGATTTATACGTGAAATTTGTTTTTTTCTTCATTATTATGCATTTTTGGCTAGTGCGACTTATACTCCAGTGCGACTTATACTCAAATGCGATTTATATGTAAATTATATGTTTTTTTCTTCATTATTATGCATTTTTCGGCTGGTGCGACTTATGCTTCGGTGCAACTTATACTCCAGAAAATACAGTAGTTTATTTTTGTCATGTTCCAGTTGTTGTTTCTCGCTTAACTTATGCATTCTGAACATCCTAATCATTCACCATGATGAGTTTATAAGCAGTTTTCACAACTCTCAGAGCGCTGTGGAGTTTTGCCATGACGATAAAGCTAATAACAACTAGAATGCTACCACACACCTCATTTTTTTATTTAATTTTTTTTATTGAAGATTGTCTCCATAAACTCGCCTTTTTAAACTTAAGTCTCAAAGTCCTTTCAGCTGTAGTAATGCCTCCCCTTTTTGAAGTTATTCTGGGAAAAAAATGCTTTCACCTGTGTTTGTTTATTTCCGCTAATGGAGAAGACATTGACTTTTTATGCCTGAAAATTAGCGTTGTCATCAGCGTTAGCATTGAGACACATATCTTTCTAAAGTATTCATTTTATTTGTGTACTGTTTAAGTGACAGTCCACACGCAGCTCTGTGTCCGCTGTTTTATCTTTAAATATTTATTCATTTTAGCGTGACTTGGGAAAAACCTCATAGAGATAAAACTGGACAGGAAGTAGTGACGCTAACAGTGAGGTTGCCGGGCACTGCACAGAGATATTAACCACAAACCAGGTGAAAACTTGTGCATTTTTACAGTTAAACAGCAAATTCTACCACAAAGTTCTGGCTCGATTTTAAACTACGAACAGCTAAGAATGTGTTGTGACGCCACGTGAACTCAACCTGTCATCCAAGCGTGCATAACGAGCTTCATTTTCTTTGCAAATGGCTAGCATCTCTCGGAGTGCGTGCAGCATGGATTGATTTCATAATTGAGAGCTGTTTTGGGCTTTGACGCTGTATTAAAGTGCTGTCTGTTTGAGAGGCAGAGCGGAGTGTGACAGAGACTAATGTTTGTGTCTGATACTGCTCCTGTCTGCCACTCCAAACAGCCACTTATCAGAGCCTGCCTGTTCTGCCTGTGCGAGCTGTGTCTCTGTCTAATGCAGGGTTATGATGGGCTAATGTACACACAAGGGCTTAGGAATCGCTATTCACTCTGTGGGCGCATTTACTTTGTGTACTGCAAATCCAATTTTGAATGAACAAGAGACACTGAAATGGGAATAGAAAAATGCTATAGTCGGCGCAGTTTGTGACTTGTTTGCAGTTGAATAAAACCACCGGAAGTTAGTATTATTAGTATTACTGAACAAATGTATTGATGGACACAAGCAATGAATATAAACTGTATGATGTTATGTAATTACTTGCAATTAGTGCAACGTAGCCATGTTTCAACACAGTATAATAAAACACAGTATTTTATTTTAGTTTCATTTTAGTTAAAAAAAAATATTTTATTTTTATTTTTTATTTTTTATTTTTTATTTTTTTTATTTTTATTTTATTTTTTATTTTTTTTATTTAGCCCAATGAATATCCACACTCTCTTTTTCATGGGTGTTCTATTAAAATACAGAAAAATACAAACAAAAAAACAAAAACTAACTACATAGGTCCATTTAAATCATTCAAAACCAGTGCAGGACTGAGTATATTAAAGTGATCATTAATGTGTAATTGTGGCACCAAAGTATCCAGTTTTGCATGTCCTTGAAATGAAAAATTAAGCAAAATAAGTCAAAGCCTTTTCCCTATTTCAGTTCTAGTGCGGTCAGTTTTTAGACCCTATTTCAGCTCTAGTGCGGTCAGTTTTTAGACGTGGACAATCATGTGATCTTGTATTAGAAGTTCCCGTGTCAAAGTTAAGCAAACAAGTGAGATATTGTATGAAGTCTATGAAGTACTCTCTTATAAATACATTTCATACAGTGCTGTTCTCGATGGCCAACCTACTTTTCTATAGTGTGTACATTGATGGGTTTTAAATTCATTACCTTTTATGAAACGAAGGGCTGAGTGTGTCTGCATGTATATTATATCTCCATGATGAACAGGAAATCAAATAACCTGTTGCCCTATTAGATTGTTGTGTTATAGTTTAAGACTAAAATACCAGCACAAAGTCTGCATATATCTTCTTTAAAGCTCCTATATTACGCTAAATTGACTTTTGTGAGCTTTGAGCCATGTTATAATGTTGTTACCTCCTCAAAAACATGCCTAGAGTTATGTTTTGTTTCATTTACACATGTTTGAGTAACCCTGCATTATGTCTTTATCTCCATCTCCAAAGCTCAAAATGCTCTGTTCCACCTTGTGATGTCATCAAGTGGCGGTTTTCAAATTAACAGCTACATTTTACCCTTTGTTCATTAGATTGACAATTCCAGGGCTGAAATTATCCAAATGATTCTAGTGAAGGTGTATGGAGTTTAAAAACACAGTAGAGCACTTCCTGTATTACCACATGATGACATCACAAGGTGGAACAGAGTGTTTTCAGTTTATACATACATCTGTCAGGCAGGTTATTTGATATGCACCTAATCAGTAGTGATGTACAGCTCTATTTGCTCGCTTTAATATCTGGGGGCCGGTTGAGTTTTTTAAGTACTTTAAATCTAAATCTATCCCCGTTTACCTGCTCATAAACTCGAGTAAGTGCTATTATCCCGGTAATCAGAGCGTGTCTTCCTTTGACAGTTGCTTGTCAGGTCTTGGCGTTGTGTTGTAGTGAAACAAAGATGTCAGCTGATTTCACTCTTAATCGTCCAGCTGTCCACAACTAGACATATGTAGTCCTAATGGGATTGGACGGCCCATTACCCCTCTGCGTTGTAGCGTAGTGTACAATGGGTCTGTAGACAAAGCATAGTGAGATCATCCAAGCAAAACACTGGGATTTTCAACTCGCAAATGATATTTAAATGGATGGGGAATGGCAGCGGTGAAGAATAGCTTGGCCTAAATGGTTAAAGGGCTCATATATCACTGTTTTCTGGTCTATATCTATATTATAATGATGTTTCCTCATCACAAACAGACCTGGAGTTGTGTTTTGTTTCATTCACACGTTTAACACACAAACTCTGCATATTTTTGAGTTCTTCTCTCAAATACAATACACTCTGTTCCACCTTGTGATGTCATGAAGTGCTCCGGTCGTAACCTCTGAGGATCAAAGATTCACACTCGGGGTAAAAGTTTGACAGAGTTTATTGCAAATGAGAAAATGTGAATGTTGGTTGACGGAGAAGATAGTAGACAACGGGGTCGAAGGCTGACGTCGTTGAACCGGTCGTAGGAAGCTGGGTTGGAGGCTGAGGTGTTCGTAGCGGTCGCGGAGAGCTGGGTCAGAGACTGAGGTGCAGGGTAGTTCCAAGGAGTGGAATAACGGAGGATACACGGACATCTGGCGGAGTGTGTAGGATCCTCAGTCCCTTAGTACTTAGGTGCTTGATTGCTCATGGGCTGCAGGTGTGTAGTGGGCGGTGCTATAATCTCCGCCCAGCTCCAGATGGACACAGAGGTGAGGGGGAGGATAGCACAGAAACACAGGGACAGACTAGGATCTTGTAGCTCCACTGTGTTTTTAACCTCCATACACCTGCACTAGAGTCATTTGGATGATTTCACGCCTAGAATTACCAATTTCCACTGAACTAAAGGTAAAAGTAGCTGTTAACTTGAAAACTACTGCTGCTATGACATCACAAGGTGGAACAGAACATTTTGAGCTTTGGAGATTAGACAGGTATATAATAAAGCGCTACTCAAACATGTTCAAGTGAAATAAAACACAACTCCAGATATGTTTTGTGATGAGGTAACAACATTTGAACAACACAGCTCACAAGAGTCAATTCTGTGTAATATAGAACCTTTAAATGCAAAGTGACCACATGCTCAAATCTTTGCTTTTTACTGAAGCCTGGTGTTTGGAGGTTTATCTTTTCCCCTATCTCGCAAAAAAGACCTAAAAAAATCCCACAAGAATAGAACGATTCAGTTGAATTTGTCAGTTTCTTTTAACATATTTATACATTTCTTCCTCAACTTCTTATCGACTTCCATTAAAGGTCCATTATGTAACTTTTCTAGCAGAGGATCGGCCACCTGCTTGTTGCTGTTTTGTCTCAAGTCTTCTACTGTGACACTTAACTTATCTCTATCTGTTTGTTTTTTTTCCTTTACAGGTGTCTTTATCGCTCAAAAACAGTAAAAAAAATCTGTAACTTGTCCTGATTGCCTCAGCTGCTTGTTTCCATGAAGATCGACAACGTTAATACCATACTGTGGGACATTCTTGCCAAAGCCATTACCTTTCCATGGACGGAAGCAACCTTAAAATTTTGCATATTTCACAGCCCTCGCAGCTTTCAGTAGAAACTATTCACCAGTCGAGTCGTTTAACCAACCAACCAACCGACAACTGGAGCCAATTATTAACGTTAAGATTTTCCCGTCTGAGATGTCGCAGACTTTATAAATCCAAAAGTTACTGCACAGCTTCACAAACACCATCACGTACACACACCGGATATTTATGAGCATTGTAAAACTTTA
The DNA here is from genome assembly GCF_009829125.3 of Periophthalmus magnuspinnatus. Lineage (NCBI taxonomy): Eukaryota > Metazoa > Chordata > Actinopteri > Gobiiformes > Gobiidae > Periophthalmus > Periophthalmus magnuspinnatus. The sequence goes on from NC_047132.1 coordinate 8,068,490, forward strand.
AACTGCCTACACGGTGGACGGGCACATGTCACCCATTAGCAAGAATAGCGAAGGTGAAGGCTAATAGAGCTAGCATGCAGACAAATGCACAAAACCACCTGCAAAACCAGAAATCTCATTCATGTCCACGTATAGGGCATTAACAAGGTCAAAATATCAAAGAATCCAAGATGGTGTCCCAGAGACCTCCATAGACACAGGTCAGCTCGCACACTGCTGTTATTCATTAAGCTCTAATGGTTTGCGGTTGGGAAAACATTACGAGGCCCCGGTGTAACTTGACTAAAACTAAGGGTCGAGGGCAGGTGGTCGGAGTATATGTCTGTGTACGCTTTGACGAGGCTGCGCTGTGGTCACTGAGATGATCCATCAAAAAGCAGAAGTGATGATTTCATGGCAGACCGACACTGCAATAAAATATCAACAGTCTTGCGTTTCACTCTTAAAAGCTTGGATTAGGTTTACCAAAGGGAGTCGAGCAGCACTGGCGGTTCTGGTGAATGTTTTGGTGGATTTGGTAGCGCCTGGCAGCAGCTGTTGTCTCAGTGGGGGTGGAAATGTGTCTGTGTTTGTACAGTGGGTCTACTGGGAAAGGACATCTTTACTTAAACGGTTGCCATGTTTATATTGCGCAGAATTTTAAGCTTTTTGTGGTAAAGTGCTATTTAATGGAGCACTGTGTTGCTTTTTTTTCGTGGTTGGGCGACTGCCACCTGCGCGTCTCCGTGGAGATGTCATTGCTTTGCCTGGAATGTCCCACAGTATGGCATTGAACTTGTCCATCGCTGTGGAGGTAAACAGCGGTGTAAGCAGGTAGAGTTACAAGTCAGGTATGTGGAAAAGCAAGCCCGCTCATGGTAAGAATGTGTGTTTTTCCAGTTGTTTTTGCGTGCGGGGTTTTTCGGCATAAAAATAAAATATGTTTAATGCCATACTTTGGAACATTTTAGGCAAAGCGATAACATGAAGGTGGAAAATTGCTGCAGTACCAACAAAATCAACTGTTATAGCTTTGCCTGAAATTTTCTACAGTATGGTATTAAACATGTTTTATTTTTATGACCAAAAAAAAAAAAAAAAAACACACAAAAACCAGTTGTCCATCGCTGTGGAGATAAACAGTGGCGTAAGTAGGAAGAGTTACAAGTCAGATCTGTTGAAAGGCAAGCCCGCTCATGGTAAGAATGTGTTTTTCAAGTAGTTTTAGCATGTGTTTTTTTTTTGGCATAAAAATAAATATGTTTAATGTCATACTGTGGAACATTTCAGGCCAAAAAGATAACTTGAAGGTGCAGTGACAGTAGCTCAGTTTGTAGAGTGTTTGTCTGTTGATCTGAAGGTTGCCGGTTCGATTCCTGCTCTCTCTTGGTGGTGCAGTCCAGCTCCCACACATTAATACTGCCGTTGTGTCCTTGGGCAAGACACTCAACCCACCTCGCCCCCAGTGTCTGTATCCACTGGTGTATGAATGTGTGTGTGGTTCCTTCATGTAAAGCGCTTCGAGTGTCTGGAAGCTGGAAAAAAAGTGTTGAGCAGTGCGGGCGTCTACCTTTTCTCATTTGTATATTCTTTTGTGAAGCGTCGAGCTTTGTAAACACGCCAACACAACTGACAGATAAGGCAAACCTGTAATTTAGCAATACAAGTTTACAAAACAAAATGATAAGCTATGAGTTTTCTTTATGTTTTACTCCTGTCTCAAAAATACAATAATGGTTTGCATGCAATATTAGAAAGGGCATCTGGCATGATTCTAAAATAAATGAATTCCATGTGTTTGATTTGAGTTAAACTGATTTATTCATGTTGTGTCCTGGTGTTTATGCCAATCATAGAAACAATGCAAAAGTCATGCGTGTGCCATGTCCCTATACGTGTCTCAAAGCTTTGTTAAATATTTGATGCTAACATGTGCACTGAAAGGCTACATGCTGTCGCCCTGTAGCTCCATTATTCACATGTATGCATTCCTAATTGTGACTGAATGTGAGGATGGTATAATATTTATTTTGGGGGAGGTGTGTACAAAGCGCCTTGATCATATATTTATAAGAGTGTTCACATTTTCACTCTGTTTCCCGGGTATTTCATCACTCGCTCCGAGGATAACGGCTCTGCCTTCAAACTGATTAGGAAAAAAACACTTAGGTTGTGTCTGTAATGAGGAGGGCTGGAAGAATTTGAAATATGGCTATGTACAGGTAGGAAAGTGTGTTGAAACTGGAAAAGTGTACAGTTGTCATTGCTTTGGCTTGAATGTTCCACAATAAGGCATTAACGAGGGACAGGTTAGAGGTCAGATATGTGGAGGAGTGAGAATGTCCACAATACCATGGCATGTTTTTCACAGTATAAAAGAAGACATGTCGTGGTTGTGTCTGCTATATAGTTATAATCTATGACACCTGTGGATTATTATGTTGTAATTTGGACATTTTAATCGTAATATTGATCTAAAATGACTTTAAAAAAAACTGTGGTGTCCAATGGGAGCTAACGTCGCCGTAAACATCAGCGCAACAAAGAGCCGTGAAGTCGTCTATGGATAACTGCATATAATAGCAAACTTTTTATCATTTGTACTAAAATGAATACATGACGCTGCCAAATCCTACGCATATCACCGATAACAAAAATAAAATCGAAGTATACTGTGTCGGTGAAAATGGTGGTTGATCGGAGCTCAAGAGCTTAAATTAGAAGGGGAAGCAACTATAACCTGGTGAACAGCTCTAAAAAGTCAATTTATTATCATTTTGTGAAACATTCCAGACCAAACTATAACATTTGGTCAGATATATATAGAGAGGTTTTCCACCTTCAAGGCCTTCAAAGTGTTTTTACATCAAGGAACCCATTCACACTCACATTCACACACCAGTGTACGCAGAGCGGGATGGGAGCAAGCAGGTAATCCATCAAAAAGTTACATAGCTCATCTTTAAAACCTGCTTCACTGAGTACTCCAGATTTTGGCTGTATTGGCTGATCGTGGTCTCATAGGCATCGTCATAGGAGGTTAATGTATCAAATGTCTCTTTCTCTCCCCCTCATCTCTATCCTCCTCCCTCGTTCCTCGTGTCTGAAACGGGATCATGGCGTGTTTTGGTTCCTCCACACTGGGAGTGCTGTCTTCCTTAAATAAGACACAGTGGAACAAAGTGCTGATCAGATTAGCCGGGACGATCAGGTTTCTCAGCGGGGCCCTGGCTCCTTCTGTCTGAGCAGCTTGATTCAGCTAATGGTGTTTTGGACTAAAGTGTGTGTTAAACAATAGGGAACCCGATTGAGCAGTGAGTCTCGAACTTTACACAGCGAGTAAAGCACCAGGGAAGAAAAGTGTTGGTGTCATCAGTTAATTGTAAGTGTTTTGTGAAAGTGAAACTAACTTATCTCAAAATGAATATAATAATAATTAAAAAAAAAAAAACAGCAATGAGGTAAGACTAAATCAAAGCTATTCTAGGACAGGACCAGTAATAAACTAGGTCTACACCAGGACTATATGTGGATGTCAGTGTTGTGAAAATGTTGCACTGTTGTCATAGCAATTAAACAATAGGAAAAAGGAAGTTGAAACACATGTGCAGGGCTAAGTGAGGGTCAACCAGGACTACACCAAGGACAAAGCTAAACCTGGACTATGCCAGCAGTAAACCCGGACTAAACCATAACTTCAGAAGGACTAGACTAGGACTAAAATTGGGGTAAACAAGGACTTAACCAAGACCAAAGATAAAACTAGTCCAGGACTGTCTGAAACCAGGACTAAACCAAATGTACAGGAGGACTTTATCGGACCAAAACCAGGTCTAAACCAGGACTAAACCAAGGCTACACTCAGGACTAGTGTAACCCAGCTCTATAGGAGGACCTTTCCAGGATTAAACCAAGGTCAAACTAACACTAAACAGGACTATACCCAGTCTAAACTAGGTCTAAACTAAATCTATGGGAGGTCTTTATCAGGACTAAACCAGGTCTAAACCATGGCTAAACTAAATCTATGGGAGGTCTTTATCAGGACTAAACCAGGTCTAAACCAGGGCTAAACTAAATCTATGGGAGGTCTTTATCAGGACTAAACCAGGGCTAAACTAAATCTATGGGAGGTCTTTATCAGGACTAAACCAGGTCTAAACCAGGGCTAAACTAAATCTATGGGAGGTCTTTATCTGGACTAAACCAGGTTAAACTAGTACTAAACCAGGACTACATTTGGTCTAAACCAGGACTGAACCAAATCTATAGGAGGTCTTTATCTGGACTAAACCAGGACTAAAATACATATAAACTTATCGTCTAAGCCAGGACTAAACCACAATTTGATCTAAACTTGATCTAAACCAGCTTTATACTAGATTTTAAATGTGTCCACAGTGTCTTAAAACGATTCTAAACCAGGTATGAACCAAGACCAAAACCAAAAATGAAGGAGACTTTTGTGTATTACTGTAAAGAGTCCATGCACCACACTTTGAGAAACACTAAAATAAATGTATAAACCGTCATTTGTAAGGACACAGAACGCAGGAAATAAAGACCAAGGCCTTTCTCACAATAAAGTTGCATCCTCTCCACAGCTCGTTCAGAAGAATCCTTGAGTTTAGTGGACCGCCGAGATTTGATCAGAACAATGGTCATAACGGGAAGAATCGGACCAATCGAGTAATACAGACTCACTTTGTTAAATCTGCCTTTGTGGGGCGAGCGGGGGATTGTTTCTATTCTCAGGCTCCGATGAATCTGCGCCTTTAGAGACCCAGAGATCACACAAACCGTATCAGACAGTGCATGGGAAAAAACAGGGATGCATCAAAGAAATCTCTATTCTCTGTGCTACATATTACATATACATAAAACATATCAAATAACATACTAATGGTTCATTTTTAGAATTATTATTATTATAGTGCAATATTTTATTTAGAATTTCATCATTTCAAAGGGTAAACACACTCCCACTCTCAGTTTGAACCATTTTAAACACATTTAGGAAAAGACCTGGACGACTGAGGGATTACACAGACTCATTTGAGACTTGGTCGTTTCTCTCTGTGATTAGTTTGTAGATGAAATGAGTTCTCAAATTGGCTTCTGTCATAAATAAATGGTAAAAAAACGGCTAGTCTTTTAAACCGCACTTTGACATGAACGGATCTAAGAGATTCTGATTCCACAAAGGAGCTGAAAGTCCCATCGCTAATTGTTACTTAATACAAAATAATTATTGTTTTAGGCAAAATTTTGATTACAATGATTTCATTTTCGCCTTGTCTGTAGCTAAGAACTGTGCAATCTACATACAAAGAAGTTGGATTTTAAAGTTCTAAATTAGCAAATACAAAATTCCTAGAGATTGTGCGTATTTGTAGTAATATTTATTTTGTCCATTCTTAGTTTGAATCAAAAATTCATTGTTGTATACTTATTTTTAAAAGTTTGACGTCATCCTTTTTAACTCTGCTCTTTCAAACTCAACTTTTGTCTGCCACTTGCTTGTCTCCATGACGATGTTAAGTCTAAAAATACTACGCATGAAATCTAACTGCCAGTGGGGTCACCTCTCCACAGATCTGAACCTGGATTTCTAACATCACCTGCTTGTCTCCTCGAAAAAAGAGAAGTTTAATGCCATACTGTCGAACATAGATAAGCAAATGATGCATCCTCCACCAGAAAAGTTCCATTTGAATAAGTTTTTCTTCTCTTAAATTGTCAGCTTCAACATTTTTTTCCAAATTGCCCTAGATTCTTCTGAGTTGTATAATTGGCTCTTACAGTGTAGCCTTGCGTGCATACCCGGTTGCTCATGTCTTTAGTTATTTTTTTATCAAATCTCTGCATCTCTGCCCATTCCATCCCCCTCTCCTCTCATTCCCGGTGGCTTTCCAACCGTGATCCGCACAGGCCAAACCGCAATCCCTTATAAGGCCGCGGCGAGCCCCCATCTGGCCCCTGTATTTCCATATCAGATCTGAGTTTGAGGTGGGCTTTATGGAGGATCAGGGCTGGAATGTGAGTCTAGCCATGTGCCAGGCTCTGCTCCTGGCCACTGGTCTGGGTACTCCACGTCTCTACGGACCTTTGCTAACACCCACGGCATTCTCAAGGGGAAGGCCATAATCTGAAATGAAATAAATGCAATTATGTAAACTAAGTGTGAAAATGATTGATGTTCCTGTCTGTTGGTTGCCTGGGACTCAGAATACGCACTTCTCCATTACTTTAGATATGAGATTAAGTCTGAACACTGGTGAATCTTTCTTTGGTGGGCGTGATTGACAGATGGGTTAGCCAATCAGGGACACACGTGGTCTGCTCATATCAAAATAAATATGGCTGCTTACAAGGAAAAAAGTGCAAAAGCGGTGACCAGACTGATATCGTTCTGGTTGTTTTGGACTTGCCTTGCAGTTCGATTGGCATTAAACAATTATCTGGAAAGTATAGTGGTAAATCTAAAAGTATTTCAATAATACTTTCAAATATAAACCACTTCTGGAGCAAATTAAAACAGTAAAAGCATCAGGATATGTTGAGAATACTCTTGTTTTGTGCCCTTACTTGAAATTTACTGGTCAGATGTGCTTAGAGATCAAGAAAACTTCAAAAAAATGCAAAATTTGAGTGATCTTAAGCATGTTTAAGAGTTCAAGACTTCAACTTTATAGAACAATTCTTACTTAACTTGACATCTGTGCACATGAATAGACCATGAGCAGTTTTCCCGGACATCTCTAGAGTCTAAACATCTACCAACAACCTAGTTTACCATCTCCTAAAAGTCCAACACTCCATTCTCCCAAAACTTGTATCATTCATGTACAAAAATCCACTTTAGTTTTCACCCAAGTCTCCAGTAATAACTCAGCCTCAGTCCGTCCCGGCTTGAGCACATATTTGCGGCTGCGTCTGCTCCTCCTCTGCCTCTAAAAGCTCTCTCGTCCTCCTGATTGCTATCGTCTGTCTGCTTGTGTCTTCCTCTCTGTCCCGTACGGTCCCCGCGAGCCTGTTCCTCATTACAATTTGATGTTTCCACTGCGTTTTTTCCTTCTCGCTGTAGTACTTTAGTATGTAAAGTGTGGGCTTCCCTGTGAGAGCATGTGGTTTGTTATGTTGTTGTAGTCGGCCTGGTTCTGATTAGAGACCCCCGCTTCACCCAAACCCTTCAAACCTCCATTTTGCTTCCACTTTTTTAGCACTACAACATACAGAATAACTTGATTTATATCACTTCCAGCTTCATCCAGGGGTACTGTTTCTCATGACAAAACTTCACTTCTGTCTTTGATTATAGCGGCAAAAGCATAGCTGATTGAGAGGTTCGCCCACTAACCAAAAGACTGATAGTTCAATCCCGACTCCTGGATGCATACTGCTGTCATGTCCTTGGGCAAGACACTTCTTCCACGCTGATCGTATGGGAGTATGTCTTATTGTCTTGAGTAAAATGACCTACAAAACACGCAATATGTATCAGTATTTTGCGTTTAAATCCAATATTGGTCGTAAAATTATAATTATTTTGTGACTCTAAATCAATATTAGCTCTAAAATTTGCGATTAACCATATATCTTTAATGTGACTGCGTAAATTACTACTCGACTTGGGTGCTTTGAGTCCCCTGTAGAGCTAACAAAGTACTATCTATGTGGGACCATTAGGTTGTGTCTTTCCCCTTAGCTTTTCCTTCTACATTCCCCTCTGTGGTACAAATACATGCAGAGATGAGAGCAGCTCGTGTATGGCCTATAATATCACCTTCCTCAGGGTCCTCTTTAGCTCATTAACCTCCCTCAGTCTTCTCATGCTTCCATTACACAGAGACACCTGGCTCCCAAGGGCCCGCCGGGGATGCGACGAGTCCAGTCTCCTCTCCCCCTCATCATCATCATCAGAGCAAATGTAAAGCATCTATTAAAGATAACGAGTGCCTTCCTTATGTAATCCACTGCGACGGCTTTATAGAGTAGGTTACGGCAAATATTGATGTGTAGCTTCGTTTGTTGTGTCAGATTTGAAGGCGTAGTAATTAGTCAGATGGAGAGGAAAGGGAGAGAAAAATGGATGCCTATTCATCAGCTTTCTGTCACTAAAATTATACTTTTGTAGACCACATAGACATTTCAATCAGCATGATAGACTGATTATATATATAGATAGATAGATATAAATGGATATAGCAACCTGGTAGCTGCCACGTTCCAAAACAGGAAGTGAGCATGGGCGCACATATAGTATCCGTCTCCATCGACTCTGGCTTCAATTAACTTTCTATTGAAAAACTTGTCTTCATAACTGCTGCTGTCAGGCTCGTCATTTTGATCTTGGTGGTTTTATTTGGATATTTTGTCGGTAAATCAAGATATGAAAATTAATAACAAATCAGGTGCCTTATTCCCTGAAGTCGTTCCCACTAGCGTTACCAACAGTTTGATTGACAACGATACAAAGTGCCCCTGCTAATCCGACGCTGCAAGTGGGAAAAGACATTACCTTCAACAGCCTCGCTCTGGATTGGCTCTTTAGTTGCTATGATACTCACAGTTGGGCTTCCAAATGTGGAAATCCTTTAACTTCTAGTCTTGATGAGCTTTATTTGGCTGGTACTGAACTTTGAGTGACGTCACACTTCCTTAGTTCACTTTTTTATGCAGTCTAGTAGTAGATATTGTTCAATTTTGTTAAGTGGAAGCTGCATTGCAGAGGTGCCGTCAGTGTTCGCTCTATCCAAGATTAATGCAATACAAAAAATGATGTTGGATATAAACTACCCAAAAGCCATTGTGATTTTTATATGTCTCTAAATATCAACATCTTAAATAATTGGTTAATGTCAACCTTGCATAGGAACCTTACATTCAATTTAGCTAAACAACAGATTAGAAACGAAAAAAGAAAGTCCAGAGATTCACTGTTCAAAATGCATGCACACTCACGGTTAAGATATAATGAGTCTCTCCAAATGTGTTTAACGTCATCCAGAATATAATTTAGGACAGCCAGATTTTAAGCACAATCTTCAAGTCTAATGAACCACTCTTCTCTTTTTAACCATCCAGACATGCAACCATCCATAACAAGTCGTTAACCTAAAAGTGCCACAGACTCCACCATGTTTAAAGATCTACTCAGACACTTACCCTGCAGACCAGCCTTTCTCATGGTGCTAAACTTTGATTAAATGTCAACAGAAAGAAATACATTTGTACAGTGGGTGTTTTCACAGTATTCAATTGTTCTAAATGGCTATGGGTAAACACCAAGGTATAGTTATATATATAGATGATCATAAAGGTTCAGATCAAGTCAATTATTTTTATTTTTGCCAATCAAATCTCAAGAGTTTCATTAAAAAAGTAGTTATGCCAGCTTTAACTTTGTTCCTCGTCACTGTGGCTGTAGTCGTTGTCAAAACTAACTCACCGTTTGTGATTTAAAGCTACCAAGCTACAAGTTATCTTAAAATAAATTGCATGAGACGACAGTAGCTCAGTTGGTAGTGTGTTTGTCCACTGATACAAAGGTTTGTGGTTGGAATCCTGGTCTCGATTGCAGTGCGATTCCAGCTCCTACAGATGAATGCTGTCGATGTGTCCTTGTGCAAAACACTTAACCCACCTATTTCCCTAGTGTCTGTGTACACTGCTGCATGAATGGGTGAGTGGTTCCTTGATGTAAAGCGTTTGAGTGTCTAGAAGGTGGAAAAGCGCTATATAAAAATGTGACCATTTACCATGACCATTTATGCCTCAACAGGGAACAGATAAAACCAAAAATATGGCTTACACTGTAATAGAGCGAGTCAAGGTTAGAAAGACAATGTATTCTGTTCAACTGACCCATGTGGCTAGTACCATCCCTATAATACCTTAATAAACAATAACCAATAGAAGAGAACTGACTCTATATTATGCAAAGACGATTCTCAATTTCTCATGTAACTAAAACTCTCATTGTATCCCATAATATTTCGTTTCATCTTATTACATGAATCCAAATGGAGTGAATATACAGTGCTGCATGTGCTCCAGTGATCTGTAGTGTAAGCCTGTGGTACAGTGTCTGAGATTAGCCTAAGTCCCTTTTCTAAACCCGAGCCCCATCATCGCGCTCACTGCTGGGTTACGCGCTGAAATGTATACTGTGAGTAATTGCCAGTGAAAAGCCTAAATCGTCTTTGGGCCCGGCGTGCTGCGGCTGTATTCTGCTCTCCTGGCTGTGCTTAATCTGCTTGGTGTCGGGCCTTTTGGAATGTTTCTTTAGTGCACTTAGCAACACAGAGGAACGCCAATAGAGTCTATAAATAGTCTATAATCTCATACAGTTGTACTCATCATTATTTTGTACTTCAGATGAAATTAAAGGTGCAGTTTGTAACTTTTCTGGCGTAGGGTCAGCCATCTGCTTGCCTCGTTGCGTTTTAACTGTGAGCGGGGTTGGTTCTTCGCAGATCTGACTTGATTGCGGCACCCGTTTATCTCCGTTTCGATGTGTAAGTTCAATGCCATGCTACGAAACACTCCAGCTAAAGCTTTAACATCTCCATGGAGACAAGCAGGTGCTAAACCATCAAACAAAAAAACATTCCGTAGTGAATCAAAGTGTATATTTAATGACGATAACGAACAGATAAAAGTATATGTAGATAACAGGTTGTCCTTTTCAACTGGCATATGACATTTTATACAGGTTTTATGGTATTATTTACACATTTTAATTGTAAGAGACTCCCACTTGTATATTTTAGTATTTCACTTTCTGTTTGACTACACGGATTAGGTGTCTGATACTCTCTACTGAAATAGTGGACGTCATTCAAGTGTGGAAATAACTAAAAAATCACAACTTTTGAACAAGCGTTTTCATTTGTCAACTCAGAAATAGGGATGTTGCAAGTATCGTTACCTGATACGAATCGGTACTACAACTAATATTGAAATTAAATACTCATTTGAGCAAGTATTGGTACTGAAATAGTACTAAAACAGTAGTAAAACCAAATGGTAATATGAACGAACACATTATTGATCTCCTTTGGAAGTGGTATCAAAATTGGAATGGCGTATTGAACCTTTTCCTAGTATCGAAATCGAGTTTTACTTTACTAAGACAGCACAACTTAGAAGATAACTTTACCAAAAGATATTCCATGAAATAAACAATCAATTAAACCAGTTATGTTTATGAATCGCAAACGTCCAAAGTCAAAAAAAGTTCTAGACAGCAGCAAACCCTATACATCCTATTTCAGGCGATATATATTTCTGCAGTTTTTTGAAGGAGCAAGGAGGTCAAACCGTGTAACTTTAGTGTCAAATTGTGTTTTCCACTACACTGACCTCTTTGTGTGAGCCCCTGCAGTTCCACTACTCCAGCTCCTGTCTGTGCTCCACTCCTCTGACGGTGTATTTGCTCTAAAGATTGGCTCATAACTGTATGTTACAGGGTTACTCTGACCTAGATAGTATCCGGGGACTTTCTTCTGTGCTCATCACATCCTCCCATGAGATTTCATTCACCGTATTATGATGTGTTGGGTAGTGTTGAAGTCCTCAATTTATCACAGCCAGTTCTCCAAAGTTTACATATGAGCTAAAATGGAGAAATATATATAACATAGCAACGTCTAGATACCTTTTTCCCGTGATAATCTAATCATTGTGTAGACACCATATTGATGTTCAGATCTTGAGCTATGGACACAATAGCTAAATAAAAATACCAGGATCATGCAGAGTGTGTTAATGTGAATATTTTAAGACCAAAATGACGAGCCTGACAGCAGCAGTTACAGAGAGAGGGGTGACAGATTTTCAATAGAAAGTGAATTGGAGCCAGAGTCGAGTGGCTAGCAGGTTAGCTATGTCCATTTATATATACAGTCTATAGTAGAGATATCAAAAGCAAACGTGTATCTTGCCAAAAGACACAATAGCATCAGGTATGATCTGGATTGAGCAGGAATATTCTACTACTCCAATCGTGGGTTCAAGTTATATTTATTGCACCAAATGTTTCAGTGGGTAAAACTATAATTTACATCAATGCATAATATGTTATTGCTGTTTTTTAAAAATGCCAACACCATTTCAGTTGAGGAATACAAAATTTTACTACTGCCTCGGGCCTGCCAAAACTTAACATCCTAAATTTAACTTTTTTTTCCTGTAAAGATGTTTTCAAAATGGACCAAACTAGCAACTTGGCATCAGATTTACCAAAATGAAGCTACTCTACCTCACTACTGTACCCATCAGAAATCAGACGCTAATCGATACTAAAACTAGTATCGAAACGAGATACTAATTTGAACAAGTATCGATACAAAACAAGTCAGAAATGAACCTTTTCTGAATAGTTTTAGAATGATCTCATACTCATAGACAAGTACACGCCCATGGACCACTATGGAACCTGCTGAACCACTGAGGGATTACACAGATATAAGGTAATATAAAAGAAAGTACTATGATTTAATGTTGAAAATCACATTCTGTTGTCTAAATAAAGAGTGTTTTTCATTCATCAAGTTTGAAATTTAAGTATCGTGACAACACTACCATGCACGGTATCTAAATTCAAATCAGATCTGTGAGTATATAATGAATTTAACATGTATTCCTCCTCTCTCCTGCCTTTCACTTCCTTCAGTCCGTCCCCACTGCAGTCCAAAGACACATTAGCATATCATTGCCGTAAGGAGCTTCAAACTTCACAATTAATGGGATTTTAATAGCTCCCCAGCCCCCTGCGTTATGTGGCCGGCCCGTCTCAGCCTAATCCTGCAGGGACCATATGTGAACCAGGCCTCTCCATACACGGGACCCAGAGGTGCTCTCAAACCAATGGGGAAGTGCGAGCTCAATGTATTTAAAGGCTTTAGTGAGACCAAAGGGACATTTATTTGTTTGAGAGCCGCGGAGTGCTAATACAGGGGGCTTGGCTGCTTTTAGAGGCCAGGATTATAGATATTCAGTTGGGATTCAGGTGGGGAACGCTTGGATGTGTGCTCAGGATATACAGTCGATGTAGTTAAATAGACTATATAAATGGAGATCTGATAGTCGTCGTGGAGACAGGGACATACAGTAAAGTTTCTTGGGGTCATTGGCGCGTCTTATGGCATCTACTTTTTTAGGGTTAGGTTTAAGGCTAGTTTCAGTTGGGGTTAGATTTACGGTTGGGTTTAAGGGTTAGAAAACATAATTGCGGTTTCAGTGAATGTTTGTCAGAAATAAAATCTATAATTGAGAATTCACCTCTAAAAAAAAAAAAGGAATACATTTTGTAGATTTCAACTATTGCAAGATATTTCAAATGACTTGACAGAGGTCTTTGTAAAACCGAGATGTAAGCATTGATTCTTAACTATAAGAATCACACACTCCTGAGGGCCACGCAATCAGAAAATATAATGCATTTAATATGAGATTTGGCCCCAGGTTGCTTTGTACAGAAAAAGTCGGGCTCTGAAGTCAAAAAAGGCTAAGAATTCCCAGTTTATAGTATTGCTAAACTATTGAATTTCATATTACTGTTCTGTTAATACTGTTCTGGCTGCTTGTATATACATAAAATAGTCTAGAATCTCACACATCATGGACTTTGCAAATTTTCTGGTGTAGCGTCTTCCATGTCCATGCATTCTTACTCTGAGCGGGGTCGGTTCTCCACAGATCTGACTTGTTACGTTCAATGCCGTACTGTGAAATGCTCCTGCCGAAGCAATAACATCTCCATGAAGACGCGCGGGTGCAGAACAGTCGACCAGGCAAGTTCCATAGTGCATTTTTAATTGACCTACCGTGGACCTGGACATTACTACATGATGCTGTAGTCCAGTACATGTGCGGTATGTTACATGTTGACTTCCATCGTCCTTGCGTGCGCAGTTGTTGCTTCGTCCATGAGATTCATTATGGTTGTCAGGGCCCACAGCTGTATAATTAGTCACCCAGGTAAATGCCCCTTTGGCCAGCCCACTTTGCGCACGTCTTTTCTCTTCTTTACAGGACACAGACTGGTTTTGTCCTGATTCAGCAAACACTCCCTCATCGTCCTCCCCTACCCTCGTCCCCTACCCTCGTCCCCTAGCTGTCCACTCAAACTTCCTCAGACTTTGTCCTTGCCTTGTTCACTCTCAGAAAACTTGCCCTGATCCAATTTGGAAATCCAATCCTTCCAGATGGAGTGGAGAATAAATTAGCGCGGGTCACGCTAACGGGCCGCTGCAGCTAACAAGCCAGAGCTGAGTGTGGTCAACACCTGAGTGGACAGGAGCCAGGGAGCCTCTTTACTCATTACAGTCTGTCGATGGAGAGGAGATTCAAAACCGCTAAAGACTATGGCAGCCAAACACACGCGCTGCTTTCTCCATCACATCAGCATTTTAGGGCTAAATTTTGAGCGGCTAAATCTTACTTGAGTAGATGTACTATAACTTACAAAATTATAAAGTTTATGATGAGGTTACTGCATCAGATATATGCTAAGAGTATTGATAACTAAGGATACCGCTAATATTGATGGATTTCAGTTTCTTGTTTATATATATGCCATTTTAAGACATTTGGCCAGATTTTGTTGCCATGCCAACAGTTCTAATTTTTCAAAACTCTGATATCCATAGATACTACTACTACTACTACACGAAATTGGCAAGAACCCGGCACTATAATACATGCATACATACATACACTATTGAGTTATACACTGTTTTTAAAAATGGACAAATTATATTTTCAAATAGAATTGTATTGTTTAATATTAGAGATACAGTTTTATTCTGCATTTCTGGTAAAAAAAAGACCAAACTAAAATATATCAACAGTAAATATTAGGGCTGCATGATACAACAAAAAGATGCAGTATTGCGACAACAATATTGCAGTATGTTAAGATACTTTTTAACACCATAAGTTAATCAAAAGTAAAACAAAATGTGTATAATTTACTAGTCAAATCAAAATAAGAACTACACTAAGACAAAACTATACCAAGACCAAATAAATAATGTCTTTTCTGGCGATATTGATATCTTTTGTAATATATTCCACAAGCCTAATAAATCTATTTCCACTCTAGCCTTATTAACTGCTTTCGTTGTGGAGTCTCTCACCCCCTCCACCCTCCTGTCCCCTGTAATGCTGAGTGAATGTCACCCTTGTATAGTGGAGTTAGAGTATGGGAAAGTGCTGATGCTGCTGATGGTCCCTGTCCAGGTAATGGCCTGAAGCAGCACTGCAGCCTCAGGCACTGACACTGACACACCTCCCTCTTCTCCTCCTCTCCTCCTTATCATCTCCTCATCCTCTCCTCCTTCTGTCTTCCTTCTCCTCCTCCTTCCTTCCTTCCTTCCTTCTCCTCTCTCCACCTCCTTCTCCTCCTCTCTCTTCTCTCCTCCTCTCTTTTCTATCTCCTCTTCCTCTCCTCTGCATGAGTCTGCTGTCTCAACCTGCTCATTATCCAGCACCACTCTCCTCCTCTTAACCTTAACACTTTCTTTTTGTTAATATATAATTTACACCTATCATCCATAAAGGTAAAATTGTATCAAATATTTTTAAACCTCATTTCTGTATGAATAAATTAATTAATTGTTAAGATTTTTTTTATTATTGAATTTCTATGTATTTCGTTCTTAGCTGTTGCAATATTGTCTTGTTTTGCATTAAAATTGCACATACAAATGTGAAAAAAGAAGAATAATGCTTAATCCACTTGTAGATAATTTTTTCCCTTTTTTTAACTTTTTTTTTTTTCAATTCAAAATAGTGTACACCTTGTATCTTGCAGGCATCAGGTCACGTTTCAAACTGGTGAAAAGGGAATAGACATCATACGACACTCACAGATAATTTGAATAACAATGCATGAAATATCTTAAAAACAGTCCTTTAACAGTCCTAATAATTGTTCAGAACTAGTCTAAACTCCTCAAATCAAAATCCTGGAATAAAATCATTGTCCTCCTTGAATCTTTCACACCGATCAAGATACAAGACAGATTACTTTTCAAAATGGCTCCTTCTTCACCTGCTATTCAGACCATTTTATATCTACCCCATTGTATTTTTACTACATCTTCAATCAAAGGGAATCCAGGAGTCTGATTGGGCTATTGTAATGCTCAAGACTTTTGAAATCCATTGTCATTTTTCCTCCGAGACAGACACTTCTATTTCGATTACACACCTGTCTCAAGTTTCATGACGGCTCTTTTGTTGATTGGACGTTTGCTGTTGTCCTAATGCTAATGCGGTCCACTTATTCAACACCTCCAGTGCTCCTCTGGTACCTAACCTAATACCTGATTGTATTATTACACTCGATATCATGACCAAACCTTCGATCTCTTCCATTCACGTCATTCGAGAGATTCCTACGTGACCAGTTTTTATAGAACTGTCAGATAAAGTCAACTCCATGTGACATAAACAGTCAGCTAAAATAACACTCGCAGTTTAAGTTTCATTTTGCAGGACTGCCTCAGGGATGTGCAGACTTGGCTGAGCACAAACTTCCTGAACTTTTAAATCAAAATAAAACTGAGATTGTGGTGTTTTTGGCCACACTAACCCGCTGCTCGGGCCTGACAGTGCGATTGGACCTGTGTGCTGGCTTATTGTCGCCCTGCAGTGAGGAATTTTTGAGCGATTGTCGACTCTGTGTTCAAACTGGAGAAGCACAAAGGAAACGAGCCTCAACTGAAAGAATCTGAAGTTTAGGACGGAGCTAAAGCGAAGCTGTATCTTCCGCAGACGCCATTTTGAAAAAGAGAACCGCATTGGTATCATGGTGTCTGGATTATTGTAATTCTTTGGACCAGATGCACTTCTATTTCATATCAGGCGCAATTCAAAGTGTTATGGATTGTGTTTAAATGTCGTCACTCTATGGGTCCTTTTTATGTAGCCCTATACTCCACCAAAACTCACCTCTTCTCCCTGGCATTTAATAGTAGCTCGACAGGATAGCTTGGTGTTTTTTTTTCTTGACTTTTATGTGAAGTTAAATGTGTTCTTTGAATCAAATTGAATTGTGCAGTATAAAATGACTGAAATGACTCAATTTTGCTTCTAAAAATACAGCGATATTACTCATTTATGCCTTTATTTATTCATCGCGGATGTTTTTAATTCAAGGGCCGCGCTGATAAATCTGCCTTGTTACCACAGGATTATTAAAATAAACATTGACTGCTTTAATAATCATTATCTGGACTCAAAAACACATATACGTGCCCAATAACGTTGACGTCCTCGCTTTATTAAGTGACAGGAGGGACGCGATATACTCGAGATGACATGGAAAATACCACTGATAATTAAAACGTCAAAATACACGATGTAACTGGGCCATCGTTCCTCCGCGGGTTTGTTCAGTGCTGTCAGACGAGAGGGACAGCGGTAGTAGGCGTTGTCGTTTGTGTAGTAGGCGTGTGAGCGATGTATACTGGTATTTACGGAGTGGGAGCTTGTGCAGGACCTCCGACAGGTTTAAAACAACAGGAACTGGTCAGATTAAGTTGTGAGTGTATGTTAGTGAAGACTGTTTGTCGTTAGCTGAGTTGTTAGCGTCCCACATTACAGCGAGACTTCTTTGGGTTTCATTGTGAACTGGTTTACATGTTATTCCTGTGTCTTTGTGAACGTTAAATGGTCACTTTTTTAAGCGCTTTCTCATATTCAAGTCACTCAAAGCGCTTTACATCCAGGAACATTTATACACGGGTGGGTTCAGTGTCTTGCCCAAGGATGCAACGACAGCATTCATCTGTGGGAGCTGGAATCGCACCGCCAACCTGTGGGTCAGTGGATCTGAGCGTCCAATAATGAGTGGGATTTGAACCCCCAACCTGTGGATCATTGGAACAACTAAGCTACTGCTGCCTGATTGAGTTGTATTGGTGTTAAGTTGTCCCTATATAGTTCAAGATGAGGCCACCCCAAAACCTTTGACACAGTTTAACCCAGTTGATAATTATTTTTGATTTTTCATAGTTTGTCCGGGGGTGCGACTTATATTTCACGTATAAATCACATCTGAGTATTTGTTTTTTTCTTCATTATTATGCATTTTTTGGCTGGTGTGACTTATACTCCAGTACGACTTATACTCCAGTACGACTTATACTCCAGTGCAATTTATACTCCAGTGTGACTTATACTCTGGAAAATACAGTAATCAAAAATTCATTTGCAGTTCAAGATCCAAAACACCAGAAAAAAAAAAAAAAAGTATGCTAGAAGGCACTTTCAAGCCACATGGTTGGTTTTGTATTGACATTTACAAGTTATCTTTCCATTGGCTATGAGGATTTTCAGATTTCAAACTCCAGCTTTAGGGATATACTTTTTGTCGAGCATTTGTGCCTTTTGGTGTTTCAAATGCCAAAATATGTTATAATCCCAAACAGAAACGGAGCCTTAAAAAACTGATTTATAGTGCACTCAAGTCCAGTGAAAAATCATTTGGCTAGTCCTTGTGTTTATGTTCATGTTCATTTATGTTACACTGTGTTCTGATCTATGTTATAATGTTCTTCTCTCAAATGGAAAACACTCTGTTCCACCTTGTGATGTCATCTTGATACAGGAAGTGGTCCACTGTGTTTTTAAACTCCATAAACCTTCACTAGAATAACCTGGATAAGGCAGTTACAAAAACATCTGTAGCTGAATGAATGAAAAATAGATGCGTTTATACTGTGGCACATGTAGCGCAAAGCAATAACAAAGCATAAGTTCCAGAGTGCAGCTTTAGTATGCTTTGGCTGCACACCTCTTGACCTGTTTCTATTCAACTTTCATATCACCTTTGTCTTCCTTTCACTTGATAATTGCACATCTCATACATTAGCGTGAGTTTTGTGTATGACTTCATAACCCTCCATATCCTGTCTTTCTCTGTATAATGTGAAGGCTCAGACAGTAGACAGTGGTGACTCATAATGACTTATTACACAGGGGCCGGGAGCCGCTCGGGGCCCCTGCGTGTCTCTCCTCTGAGCAGGTATCAGGCATCGAGCAGGTTCCCACAAGAACTGGATTACACAGCACTGCGCGTCTGAGTAAACATAGATTCATACAGAGTTTTTTTTCATGTCAGCACATTTGAGATGAAGAGGAGGAGGTGAGTTTAACTACCTCAGGGGAATGGGTTTAACTGCAGCGGAAGTTAAAGTGAGTTGGACTTTAATTTTGTGTATCTTTTTTGGATTGGAGGACTATGTAATGTTGTATTACTTGGATGAATTACAGTGAATTGGTTTGGAGGGGAAGTTATCAGAGGAAATAATCAGTAAATGCTACGGGGGAAATGGTGGGGGTGGTCTGAGTGTGTACTTTTGCTGTGTCTATGGGCAAGACACTATATTGGTTACTTCATGTTGCATATTAAAGTGCCCATATTGTGTTATTTTCTGATCTATGTTATAATGCATCTTACTCTACTGAACAATATGAATTCTCCCACGTTACCACCATATATAGACGTATCGTAATAAGTCCTCCATGTTGTCTTCATCTTTCCCATAAGACGAATGACTCTACCACCTTGTTCTTAATATTTACATGAGCAAAGTGATCACACGTCACTAAAACTACGCTTTGAGTTAGCAAGAAGATGTTTTAGCTTCACGTAGTCGCACGCTTGTGTTTAAAAAGAGGAAACCATACAGCGCCGAATGAAGTGCCCATTTGACCTCTCTCCCTCTCTTTCCTCCTGTCTCCCTCTCTTACTTTCTCCCTCTCTCTCTCGATCACTCCTTTTCCCTTTCCTCCCTTCTTTCTCTTACTCCCTCCTCTCTCTCACTCTGTCTCTGACTTTCCCTCTTCCTCTCACTCACTTATTTTCTCCTGCTCTCTTTCTCTTTCATTCTCTGTCTCTCCCTGTCTCTCTCTCTCTTTCCCTTTCTCTCTGTCTTGCTCTCTCGCTCTGTCTCTCTTACTTTGTCTCTCTGTCCCTCACTTTGTCTCTCTCTGTCCCTCTCTCTCTCTCTGCCTCTCTTTCCCTCTCTCTGTGTCTTTCTCTCTCTTGCCCTCTCTCACCTTCTCCCTCTCTATATCTCTCTTTTTCTCTCTTACTTTCTCTCTCCCACTATTTCTCTTATCCCCCTCTCTCTTACTTTGTCTCTCTCTCCCTCTCTCTTTCACTCTCTCTTAGTCTGTCTCTCTCCCTCTCTCTGTCTGTTTCTCTTTTTCTCTCTCTCTTTCCCTCTCTGTCTCTCTCTCTTACTTTCTATCTCCCTTTCCCTCTCTCTTTCTCTTTTTTTTCTCTCTCTCTCTCTTTCCCTTTCCCTCTCTGTCTCTCTCTCTTACATTCTGTCTCTCTTTCATTCTCTCTTTCTCTCTCCCACTCTATCCCCCTCTCTCTCTTTTTCCTCTTTCCTCTCTCTCTTTCCTTCCTTCTCTCTCTCTTTCCTCTTTCCTCCTCTCTCTGTCTGTCTCTCTTTCCTCTTTCCCTCTCTCTCTCTGTCTGTCTCTCTTTCCTCTTTCCCTCTCTCTCTGTCTCTCTTTCCTCTTTCCCTCTTTCTCTGTCTGTCTCTCTCTCCCTTTCCTCTTTCCCTCTCTCTCTCGTGCACCACCCTGTCCAGAGGAAGTGCCCTCACTGAACAAGTATTCGTGCAGCGAGTCTGGCCCCGGCTCGTTCCATGTCAGTGTTCTTTTAGCTCGGTGTTCTTTTAGCTCGGTGTTCTTTTAGCTCGGTGTTCTTTTAGCTCGGTGTTCTTTTTGCTCGCCGTTCTTTTAGCTCAGTGTTCTGGTCTGGATATTGTTGTCGTTCTCATAAAACTCCAGAGTGGTGCTTTGTTGTTTGCCTGTAGTCGGGGTCACTCCTGTTTAATAGCAGACTTGACTTTGACTGGCTGAAAGTGATTGTGGTTGCTTTAAGTCTGAGTTTGCAGATTTCTGTGGCTTCATGGTCACTCCACACGGCTCATTTAAATGGATCAGGCCTGTGCACTGTATTGCAAAAGTAGCATGAGCTGTCATCACCAACAGCTGCATTATTCACGTCGCAAATGACACAACAGCACCGCTTTGAGCGCATTTTCAGAATGTGTATATCCTTATAGTCTCAAACCGTTAGCCAATGAAAATTAATTCTGCTTTTTAGTTTTGACTTACTTAAAATTAGATATGGCATGTTTATATTTGCGTAGTTGAAGTTGGCTAGATAACCTTGATAAAAGTGTATTCAAAGCAGACAAGGCAAGTTTATTTGTATAGCACACTTCGTACACAAAGTAATTCAAAGTGTTTTTACAGAATAAGAAAGACATTAAAATCACAATACAACAAATCCAAATATAAATAATCATCATAAAATTGACATTAAAACAAAAGAGTGCAGAATAAAAACCTTTCAGTCGTATGCACAGCTAAACAGAACCGTTTGGAGCCTGGATTTAAACATTGTCAAAGTCAAGGCCTGTCTCACATCTTCAGGAAGACTGTTCCAGGTTTTAGCTGCATAAAACTGAAACGCCGATTCTCCATGTTTAGTCCTGACCCTGGGCACCAGCAGGAGGCCGGTCCCTGAAGTCCTCAGAGTGTGAGATGGTTCATATGGCACTAACATGTCGTAGATGTTCTTTGGTGCTGGTCCATGGAGAGACTTGTTCACAAACAGAGCTGCTTTAAAGTCTCTTCTTTTCTTCATGTCATCCGTTGCTGCTTTGAGCTAGCGCAGTGTCTTGACTTTTGCTGTGGAAATCAAAAATAAATGTATGGATTGTCAAACAAACTTAGCTGAAACTTGAGTGAATTCAAGGAGTTTTCAAATGAGGTTTGGCATGTTTTCTGACAAAACATCAGCACAAATTGATTCAATTTTGACTGAAGTCTTGTGAGACTCCAGTATTCTCTTATTCAATTGGGAAAACAGTAAATATGCGGTTTTATTCATGGTGTAGAGAAGGGAAGTTTGTTTGTAGAGCACAACACAAAGCGGGGCCTTATTTAAATTGCTTTACAAAACAAGAACATGTTAAAACTATACAATTCCATAGTTTATAGTTTGTGTTTGGACATAGCCCTTCGATAATACCATGAGTGTTCCCACAGTATCGCAATAAACATCTGGATGCTGTTACATCCCTAGACTGAACGGGTCACCTCTCCACAGACCTGACCTGTCGCTTGGCATAGCAAAGCAAAACAAAAAAAAAAACCTTTCTAGACAAGCAGGTGGCTGACCATTCACCAGAAAACTTACATAATGCACCTTTAACCTGGATGGGGAGAGAGTGTGTCCTCGGGCGCACCCTGTCACACACCTGTCAGGCCCATGGGAGACCCCTTCATCTGTCAACAACGTGCACCTCATCGCCGTGGTAACAAGAGGCAGGCGTCCCAACATGTGCGAGCCTATGGAAGCGGGACCCACTGTACTGAACACGATCAGGTACAGAGGAGGGTTCAGAGCGCCTCAGGGAGAGTCTGCGGTGTGTTTAGTCATGTCAGACACTGGATACTTTTTTCATTATATTCATTTTTTTTCTGAGAAGTAAAGTTAGGTGAAGGGTTTTTGGCAGTTTGTCTGTTTCGTGGAAGAACAGTCCAAAAGTCATGGCTCCACACATATAAAATTGTCAAGGAAAGTAGATGATTGATCCTGAGTAGTGAGAGCGGCCTGAATGCGTACTGTTCATGTTGCATATACATTTTGCGTAGTTTTTCACGATTTTCTCATCATAACCCTCTCCCATATATCAAAGTTGTCAAGGAAAGTTGGTAATTGGACTTAAACTTGCAACATTTATCCAAACGATGATACCAAACTCAAGGGTTCAATAAAGCTGCAAATGGACTGACGCAAACAGACTTTAGTCAAGAAACGGAGAATTTACCCCTGAACTAAATTAGTTGTACTGCTTCTAGTTGGAGGTAGACCCATATATCGGTTGGGCAGTAATCAATCCGATATTTAGATTTTCTAGTGTTGTGCCG